>NW_006238919.1:3119998-3215501 GCF_000375325.1 Capsella rubella | reverse complement strand
AATTAGATAGATTTATATTCTCAAAATTTTTTACTTTTTGTTCTATTCCCGTTAAATCTCATTATATTTAGGTTTACATTGTGTAAATATAATCATATATATATTTTAAACATTCACTAAAAACTATAATCTATTATTTATATAGTTGTTAGTATAATCGATAATTAGTAAGTTTTTTTTAACTTTTAATCAATTATCTTTTTTAGTTTTATAATGTATAATATAAAAAGACCTTTCATATTCATTTTTGAGAAACTTATTTACATAGGTTTAAATATTAAAATTAAATGATAAAATGATATAATTAATTTTAAAAATTAAATAATAAAATGAGGTGGATGATGATGTGGCTTAAGGAGAAGAGAGAAAAAGTTAACTTTATATATATAGATTATTAAAATTCATTTTGAAATATAAATTTTTACTTATCATGTTTATGAATTGTTTTTTGGTAACTAGTTAGATATTAATATATAGGTAGTGGAATTTACATTATATGAATCTTTTGTTATAATATACATTATAATATATAGGATGTTTTACATATGATCTTCCCTCATTGAGAGGCGCAATCGTGTCGATATTTGGATCAAAAGTGACTTTTGGTTACTACCATTTTTCCTAAATCTTAATAGTCCAATGGATAGAAAACTAAACCAAAGCCCAAATAAAATTTTAGATGTATGACTGTATGAGAAAGGAACTGCACTTCACTGCAATACCATTCAAATTTAATGGAATTCTCTTCAATACTACTAAAATTGCTATTTTTTTCAAAAATACCATTATGAGTTTTGTTTTTCAAAAATACCATTAGCGTACATTGTTTTCTCCAAAAATACTAGAAAATTAAAACCTAACAATTTTAGCATTCAAAACTAATTTCTAAATCCAAAACACTAAACCCTACCCCTAAAAACTATACCCTAAATATAAATAGTCAACCTAAACATAAAGAAACATAATTCTATATCTTCAAAAATCAGATTTTTATGTTTATAATATTTTTGGAAAAATAATTTTTTTTTGTGATATTTCTGGAATAAAAAACATATTGTGATATTTTTGGAAAAAAACTTAAAATGTGCTATCCAACGGAATTTCTCAAAATTTCATATGGGGCACAAATTACTAATAATAAATATTATTACATTTAAATAATATATATTGAAAACCAAATAATTCTAACTTTCTGTTTTTGATATATTTAAATATGATTTTTGTTTGGTTTTAAAATTAATTGAAAATTATATATATATATATATATTATAATGAAATTTATCTAAACATATATAATTTTAAAAATTTTAAAACTATATATATATATATATGTATATACTAGTTTTGCCATATCTATTAGATTCAAATATAAGTAAGTTTTTGAGTAGGAAAAAAAAAATTAACATGTTGGTAAACATTACTAAGCTAACAAACGTTGGTGGTGGAAAATAAACACGAAAAAGCAACAAAAATTCCAATTTAAGGAACCAAACTCCTCACCTAAGATTGTGCATGGGACACCTTACTACCAAAAAAGCTATGTGAACAAACGGGACAATAGTATGGGGCACTTGCCCAACCCTGATCCGCTCTAGTTCACTAGACTTGCTCAGATATATGCATGACAAGCGTAGGCTATATAGATGAGTAGGGATTTGCACCTTTACATGTCCAACCACAACTTCAGACTTTGGAAAATATTTGAATAACTTTGGAATACCCGTCTTCTGGAAAATAATAGAAAACTTGAGTCTGTATACGAATTGGGGTGAAGTCGGTTTAATTCCGGATTGATTTACTAAGCTGGTCGATTTGTTAATTGATTCAAAGGGAGCTTTAAATAATGTTCGTTTAGTTAAATCATGGTTTAATTTAAAACTATATTTTATAAAGAAAGTCTCCTCTCTCTTTTGTTATTGTCGTCGTATGTTTTTGAGAAAAGAGTTAGAGGAAAGAAGAATGAGAAGTTCACTTGGGAGAATGAGAGGGTTAACTTTGCTTTGGTGTATAAGGCAAAAGAAGCCGATTCATCACGTCTTGGGAAAAAAGTGTTACGGCGTATCAAATATTATCTAAATGTAATGAAATTTGGTAGAATTGTTCCGCCAAAAATTTCAGATAAAAAGTTTTCCGCCATAATTTTTTCGCAATTCCTTAAAAAACCTTTTAAAAATCCTTGTAAATCTTTTTAAAGTCATCCAAAACCTTTACAAACTTTAGTATACCTTTTAAAACGTTTGCAAATCATTTTATAACATTTATAAACACTTGTATATCCCTTTAAACCCCTTACAATAGTGGTAAATCCTTTAATAAAAATGTTTGTAAACTTCTAAAACCCTTTAAAAACCCTTGTAAACCCTTACAAAACCATTTTAAAGTCCTTTTAATGCCTTTAAAAACTTTTGTAAACCCTTCAAAAACCTTTGTTAACTTCTAGAACCCTCTTCTAAATCCCTTTAAAACTCCTAGTAAATCCTTTAAAACTATTTTTAAATCTTTGTAAATATCTTTTAAAATCCTTGTAAATCCTTTTAAAACCATTTTTAAATCTTTGTAAATGCCTTTAAAGACACTTGTAATCCTTTTTAAAAACCCTTTAAAAATCATTGTAAATTATAATAACCATTTGAAAATCCTTTAAAAATCCTTGTAAATCCTTTAAAAACCGTTATAAACTTTTAGAATCTTTTTAAAAACATTGTAAATTCTTTAAAAACCATCAAAAACCTTTGTAAGCTTATAAAACCCTTTCAAAACCATTACAAATCTTTTAAAAAATATTTAAAAACTCTTTTCAATCCCTTAAAAACCCTTGTAAATCCTTTAAAAGACCCTTTAAAATCTTTATAAACCCTTTAAGAAAAAATTGGCGGGAAAAATTTTGTATAATATATTTTTGCGGGATAATATTGTCGAAAAACTTTTTGGGGGGAAAATTTTTGGAAAAAATATTCCGGCCAAAGGAAGAAATATTCTTTTAACTAGAGGCAAATTAGTCATTAAAATTTAAGTGAGGTCAAAAATGAAAATGACAAAAAATTTAGTTTGGCAAAAAGATATCATTAAAAAGTCATTAATAAGAATTTCTCTAAAAAACACTGTTTAGGCCGTATTCGTCTTATTTATATTAACTTACAAATATTTTCTTTTACTTTACCACTAAAAATGTTATTTGCAGCCAATCATATTATAGTGTTGACTGTTGAAGCATTTTCTTTACCCACCTAAAATTGTCTAGATGAACACACTGAATCAACTATATATATATTAATGTATCTTTACTTTTACTTGTTTTAGAATATATTTATTCACTAAAATTGTTGACTCAAAATATATTCCAAACCAAAAATCTAACACGTAGCAATATTGATGATTTATTTACAAAAGAAACTAAGATGAAAAAAATTACGCGATTGGAATGATTCTATGACTAACCAATAGAGGTTGAAAAAGTAAAAGAAAATTAATATGTAAATAGGATGATAGTTATAAGCTCAAAATAATTTAAAAAGATAAATAAATAAAAACAAACGATCTAAAAACACTACACTTATATTCAACTATCATACGTACTGATCTTACATATTCCTAAAATTAGGAAAAAAAAAATCAAATACATATTAAAATATTCAAATTAAATGTAATCTTTTTGGTTTTAGGATTTGTAATTTATTGTATAGTTTCTTTTTGATTTATATATTTTATATTCCTTTTCAAGAAAATAGTGTAATTCTTTTTCTATTTTTTTGTAAACCAGTAATGTAATCCTTTTACTTTTAGGATTTGTAATTTCATATATAATTTTTAGTACACGTGTCAGAATCTAATCGATAGATATGACTGCTATCCCGAACATGCAAGTTACTAATTTTGAAAACCAAGATTTATATGATAAAAAATCCCGCTCTGTACACTCAAATAAAAGAAAAATTAAGTATTTGACCTCACTATTTTAAAAATTAATTCTCTTTCATAGTTATTTTAGTTGGACGAAAATACCCCTATATATGGTAACAAATAGCTTAACGAGATAACGTACTAATTATCAATAAATTATAGACTTTCTTTTATCCAACATTTATACGTCATATGTTTTCAACTTCTATAATATGATACAATGATTCAACATGATAATAAATGATTTATCAGAATAATTTCAAACTTACCTTATAACTTATTATTTTATCACAATACAATATCATTTATATTGTCAATAACAATGTTATCGAATTCTATCAATCACGTATGAATAGTATTATTATTAATTTAACAGATAATATGTAAATTATCGCGGTAACAGATTATTTAACATGTTTAAAAATCTATATTAACATTTTTGAAGTACCTTTGTTGTTCTACCCTTTTATTTTTAATTATTTGCAACCATAAACCGTTTCTTTTTCTTTAATTTTTGTAATTTGTGGGATTAAATTTGAAAAATAACTACAAACCTATACCTATTTCGATCACGCAATATAAGGCACTGGAAATCCTCTAAAATCTATATTAATAACTACTGAATCTTAACTTAAATTAAATCTATTTCGATTACGATCATATTTACTCACTACTCAAATCTCGGCTACCAACTTCAATTCCGCAATCCTAGCCATTCTTGAATTGATATAATATATCATTTCCATATCTAAATATGATTTTATTTACTAATCGTTTGATAATTAATACTACACCATTTTAGAAAAAATCACGATACCATGCTGATTTCTTGGCATTTTAACCAAGATATTATCAAAATACATTTTTTTATCAAGATTTGTAGAACGCATTTTAATCAAAATACAGTTTAAGTTGTTTCCAAAAACCGAATAAGAACGCACATATTTACCTTTACAATCAAACATAACCACCAACGAAATCAAAACAAAAAAGTCCCGATTTTAATGTTTATTCAATCAAAACTAGTCACATCTAAATCAAGAATATTCTTTGATTTAATTTACTTTCTTTGTTTCTCACCAATTAGTATATACCCAAAGACATCTATAAATATCACCTAAAGTACAACCTTCAACACATCAGCACCTTAAAGAATTGTTATTTACTCTTTACCAAAAAAAAGAGAAGCAATTTTTATTTACTTCTTAGTTTTGGACGATGAAAATATATTTTTTGGTTAATTTTTCTATTTTGATTTTGTCGTCTCTACTATAGTTTGTTTATTTTTATTTTTTACTTTAGGGTGTGAAGATCTACCTTTAGTGAGGAGAATGATAATGTGAAGGATGGGGTGAATATATAGAAGAAGGTCGACTCAATGAAAAAGAATAGCATTAATTAAGTTTATGATCGACAAGGAGTAATATGTTGATGTGTTTGTATTTGTAGTTGAAATTTTTAATCTCTTTTGTACATTTATATTATTTCTTAGACATTACAAGTTTTTTTTTTCAAGTTTAAGGTGCTATACGGGAAAATTTTCTTGAATTTTAAATTTCCATATAAAGCATGTATTTATATGATTGGACGGGTTTGGATCGAGAGTAATATAAAATTTAAAATATCATGAAATTATTATATTATTATTTTGTTAGCATGATCAATATTAGTATATAAGACATATCAAATTAAGTTAAATCAGTTGTGTAAAACACAAATTTATTTCATGATGTACAACGGGTTAAATCCTAATTTATTATATTTTCTACTCATTATTTCACATATTACCTAGGTTTCTTTATAGAAGAATGCAAAACAAATTATATAATAGTATACTGCTGGTTAAATCATAAAATAAATACATTACACAATCTTAAAAACTAAATAAAGTAACAAACAAATACATTTTCAATTTCAATTTTTAGTTAAAAAATATTTCCGCGGTGTACCGCGGGTTAAAATCTAGTAAGTTATTAAAATGCTATTAATCACGGATGAACAATGTTATCGAATTCTATCAATCACAAATGAATAGTGTTAGTATTAATTTAATTGATAATATGTAAATTATCGCGATAACAGATTATTTAACATGTTTAAAAATAAGTTATCGAACGCTATGAACATTATTACATATCTTACTCTTTTTTGTTTGTTTGGCTAAATCAAGTGAAGGACATAAATGTCATTTTAGGAGGCTGGAGGTGAGAGAACTAATTTTTGAATTATTACATCCTTACTTTTTGTTTTAAGTTTATTTAGGTACCAATTTTTAACTCACCCTAAAAAATCATGACAAGTGTTAAATATTTTAGTGAGATGTTGATGTTTTTACGCGGGACTTATCTAGACTAATAATTAATAACTAGATTTTAACCTGCGGTATACAGCGGTACGATATTTTAAAATATATTTTTTTATTAGTTTTGTTTGGTATATAAGATTGTACTATAAGCTAAAAAAAATGTACTACTGTATTTTTATTGTAAATTATATGATTTAACCCTTGTAACATTTCATGTCAATTTTTTTTTATAATGGTCATTTGATCAACTTAACTAAATAAGTCTAATATTCAAAAAAATGAAATAATGTTGGCATAACATCTAATTTGAGATTAAAATATTTTGTGAGTTTTACTGTAGTAAACAATCCGTAAAAATATCTATAATCATAATTATGTAAATTATAACCCGTTCCATCACATGACCTGTGCTACACAATTATCATTAATACTTTAGGTTATACATTTTTTTATCGTTTGAGTAATATTTGTCCGTTTTCAAAAATTCAAATTGCAACATATGCAAAAAAAATTATATTTTTATTATACATATGTTTTATGTAATAATATAAATTTTAAAATAGAAAAGATTATATAAATATATTGGAGAAATATCTGATCTATTATGGAAAGATTTTAGGAAATTTTGTTAAATGTAATAAATATTGATTTCTAATTTTACAATTTTATTATGATTTAATTACATAATTTACCTTAAATTTTTGTTATTTATTCAAATGGCAAAAGTTTAATTTTGCAAATAATACAAAATAAAAGGGTAGAACACAAAAGATACTTCAAAAAGATACTAGATTTCCTACATAATTTATCTCTAAATTTATCTCTAAATTTATATATAGTATATGTATCTTAAAGTTTCGAAGCAATCAGGTTGATATCATACAACGAAACCCTAAGGATGGATACGCCAAACAACTTGTTGAGAGAATTAGAGAGCCTAGAAGTTTCTTCAAATCAAGATTGGTCCAAGCTTTGTCCCGATCTTTTGCGAAAGATCATCGAAAGCTTGAGTTCTATTGATTATCACCGAACAAAACATGTTTGCTCAACTTGGTATCATGTTTGGAAAACATGCGCAAAGCGACGTCTCTGTCCATGGCGGATCATATACCAAGACAAGACTTATAAGTTGTTAGATCTCGGTGAAGACAAGATTTACACGACACAATACGTCGGACTCTCCGACAATACCTATTTTATGGGTAGCTCCGGGAACTGGTTCTTGATGGTAGATTCTCATCTCGATCTCTATATTTTTAACCTTTTAACGTGTGAAAAGATCAATCTCCCTTCAATGGATAGTACTCCAATACGTGGTGGTGAGCTTCAAACGAAGCCTTGAGTGATCAGGACACCGCGAGTGGGGACACTTTGTTGAGCCTTGTCGTAAGGATCGTGTGTCGGAAGACATCTACGGACACAAACGGTCAGGAGCTGTTGTGTGGATTAACGAGAGAACAAGTGATTACTTCGTTGCTTGGATTTTCAAACAGCATTACTTGTTCACTTACAAGAAAGGAGATGATTCGTGGTGGAACTGGAATAGTAATTGGGAAACCGGTGGCAAAAACTTAGGTTATCTTGATTTGGCTTATAAGAATAGTAAGCTTTATCTATATACTACGAATAATCATATCAAGATTATCGATTTCTCTGGTGATTTCCCCGTGGAAGAAACCGAAAATAACCGGTATCGAGATCATCCTTTTAAGGCTCCTTGGATTGAAGGCGCATTTGTTATGACGCCGCGAATAGCCATTGAGAAATCAGGAGAGGTTTTGGTCATCTTGAGTTTAAATATAAGACAGGAGCTTTCGTATTACGTCTTTAAGATGAATCTTGAGAGTGGCAAATGGAAAAAGGTAGTATCTATTGGAGATGATGAGATGATAATCTTATGTCATGGTGTTACGGTAAGAGCACCTATTCAAGATGTTGGTGATGGAGTAAAGAGTGGTTCGATCTTTTTCGTTGAAGATTGTGATCGTTGGCCAACGTATTATTGTAAGTCAGATTGTGGTATCTTTGATATTGCCACAAATACAATTAAGTGGCATGAGAAACCTCGTGAACGTACGAATAAAAGTCATTGGTTTGCTCCAAGGTTTTGATTAGTCTTTTGTAAACATTCTTCAATATTTATCAAGCGATTTTGTTATTATTATTATTATTATTATTTTTTAATTTAGCATGATTTGTACAAAGGGTAACAACAACTCCAAGGAGAAGATTATGTCAGCCGTTTGACTAATGAACTAGCACGAAACTATGTCTTAGCCGTTGATTAACAAAATTTTAAGGTTAAGAACTTAGAAGAAACAGGGAAATATAGTGAGTCCACGACCCATTAATCATGGTCGCTATGTCTAGCCGAGGTTTAGCTTCGGAAGCCATAAGTGTTAGTTGGTGTTTAACAACAAAGAACAATACGAGTGACACACCTAATACCTTTACTAGTACGTTATACTTACTTGTACTGATTCTTGATCAAGAAAGAAAACAATGAACATAGCTTAGGTCAAAATAAGTTAAATCTTTACCAAATGAGGTATTAGCACTTGGTTGTATTAATTAATGTAAAGGGTGAGATTTGTTATTAGAGTCTGGTCAAAGATTGTAAGGGGGGCAGGGGGAGACTCAATAAGCAATACTCTCAAATATGTTGCAACTTTTATTAATATCAAAGACTTCTTCCCTAATAACATTCTTCCATCTAAGTGCGTAACACTGATTGTATCACAAAGCTGACACCTTCTTCCGTGTTTCAAACGTATGATAAGTGATAACAAGACCAAATCATCTTCTTTTCTGCCAAACCATTCTCGTTTCATTGGTTGTGTCAGTAGCCTTTTGCAGTCTTCTGGTTCCAAAAGCTTGACCAATGTTAAGTCACTAACATTAATTAAAACTAGGGGTTTAATATGTTATATTTTCTTACTTATAGTCGGAATGTATAAGATTTGAATAGAAAATTTAAAATTATGCTTAATAAAAAGGGTATGGATTGGAGTGAGGACAACATTACTTGTTTCTACTAGGTTCGGACCCGCGCTACAGCGCGGGGGAAATAATTACATATATATAACTTTTAACGTATTAGAATATGTTACATTTTAATTTTGTTAGAATGTAGTCGATTACGGTAAATCATATATTTTTATAATGTGTTTAAATCAAATAATAAAAGAAAAAGCGAGTAAATAATCATATACTAAGTTTTGATACAATTAAAAACACGGTGAAAATTTAACAGCACGAAATAATATTTGTCGATAAATTATTCATTTTGACTATTTTTGTAGTAAAAGTAGGAATATACGTAAAAATTTACATATTTACAATATATTTTTTTGAAAGTCCAACTCGTAACAGAATTCATTTTGTAAAAAACATTATTCGTAACTCGCTTTATCATTATAATTGTGATTTTAACAAACTACCCGTGAATAATCTAAAATTTACATAGTTTGATATATAATATATTTTATCAATAAAAATTATGTCTCCAAAATTACATTTATGTCGTCAAAAAAATATTTCAATATTTTAAATTCTAAATGTTTTCTATATTTGAAACTTATATTTATAATATTTTGAAACTATTTGAAATTTTAAATATGCTCATGTAACAATGGTTTTAATATTGGTCATACTTATAATGATTTTAAACCATTGTCCAAAATATTTAACCGAGTGTAGTTGAGTATTATATGTCCGTTTTGAAAAATTCAAATTGCAACATATGTAAAAAAAAAGTTAAATTTCTATTAAATATTTATATTATATAGTATAATATCATAAATTAAAAATAATATCAAATAAAAGTGAAAGAAGAATAATATTTTTTAAATAGATTGTATTAAATTAGTTAGAGAAATATTAGTAAATCCTATAATTAGTTATGGAAATAATACAATCCTAAAATTAGATTTGGAAAGTATCCGGTGTATGTATCCAAACCCATTAATCTATCCAATTTTAAAAGATCCAATTACAAATTTCGGGTAATTTTTTGAAATTGACCGACCCGAAAGCACTTTTGTACTTCTCTTTTACTAATATAGGGATATCTTTAGACTTTGTGAAAACTCGCCTTTAGTCTTTGCTTTGGGTGAGTTTCCACTTAATACTAATATAAATAGGGAAAATTAGCTATTTAGTACGTTTTCAAAAAGTAATTAGGAATATAGTACAAATACTATTTATAATTTGTGAAATGGGTGTAAAACACTGTGCGTGAGATAAGAAGAGTGAGAGATAGAAAATAAGGTGGGGTAAGACATGATATGGGTAAAGACGAAAATGGGTTCCCTCATCTCCCTCTCTTCAACTCTCGTCACTCTCAATTAGTTTTGGGTAGAAAAGAAAAAAAATAAAATTTTTAATTAATTAATTATTTTATCTTATTCATTACACACCCCTTCAGTTTATTAATTAAGATATTTGCCAATGTAATTTTTTTTTCTATTTTTTTTTTACATACAAAAATGTCAATGTTTTTTTCTCTATTGTTTGATATGCATTTTGTTAAATAATTTCAAAATTTTGTTATACATAATATATATACAATTATATCTGTACATATATTCTTGTATACAGTTGTTATATATATTTCTGTACATATAATAAGTGTACAGTTTGATCTGTACAATTGTATTTGTACATATATCATATTGTACAAATACATGTACAATGCAATATAACAGTCAATATATATACAATTATATATGTATATATATTCTTGTATAAAGTTGGTATATATATATATATTTTTTTTTTTTTCTGTACATATAATAAGTGTACAGTTTGATCTGTACAATTGTAGTTGTACATATATCCTATTGTACAAATATGTGTACAATTGTTTACTACATATACACTAATATATGTACACTTATTAAGTTGTACAGATGTACATATGTACACGTTATAAATTGTATGGATTACATTTGTACACTTAGTAAGTTGTACAGATCTAAAATTTATAAAAAAATTATTTGTTATTATCAAATAAAATCATCAAACAAAATGCATATCATATAATTGAGAAAAACACATAGATTTTTATATATCAGAATTTTTGAAAATAAAAATTTTCATTAACTAGTATTTTACCTTTTTAGATTGTGGAGAGAATGTAAAAGAGACAAACAAAATATTTTAAAAAAAAATAGAAAATAGATAATGGCATTAACTGTAAATATGTATGTTGGAGAATGGCATGATTGGGTTAACCAGAAATCGCTACAGTACCGTGTATGTGTTTTTACAATTATAAATAGTGTATGTACTAAACAGCATATATAGTTTTGAAAACGTACTAAAAAGCTAATTATTCCATATAAATATGTTAGATAGGGATGTATTAAATTTATGGGTTAATTCAATTCAACTCAATTCATAAATTTTAATGAGTTTTAAAAGGTTGACTCTAATGTATTAAATTAGTTAAAGGTTGAATAAGTTTATGAGTTTATGAGTTAACCACTAACCCATCATCAATCAATACAATAAAAACAAAATGAGGTTTTCTTTAGCTTTGACACATCAGTTTTTGAACACTACATAACACATCATTAAAATTAATATCCAATCAAATCAATTTATTTAATACACATAAGATTTAATTAACCACTTAACAAATCATTATTTTTTAGCTGTAATTTGATGCATTGAAAAAAAAACACAAAATATTATTAAAAGTTTCATTTGTTTAAATGTAATGGTTACAGTTGTGAAAATTGGTGGAAGTACGCAGTTACAATTACAAGAGTTGGCAGGAGTAGACAATTACAATTTTAAACATTTTAAGTGATTAATTTAACATTAAAAATGTGTTCTTGCAAAAGATTTATGAATGATTGACTATCAGGTACAATAATCTTAAACAAAAAAAGTACCAAATAAATATAATTATATAATTACAAATCCACAATTTCCCGCTGAAAACTTAAACACACAATTTTCCCGCAGAAAAGCAAAACACCCCAATTTTCCCGCATATCAATCTATAACTTTTTCCCCAAAAACATAATTAAATCCACAATTATCCATAAAAAATGTAAATCCATAAATTTCTCGCAAAAATGTGAATCCAAAATTTTTCCAACAAAACATCAATTTCCCGCTGAAAACTGAAACACACAATTTTCCCGCAGGAAAGCAAAACTCCCCAGTTTTCCCGCATATCAATCTATAATTTTTTCCCCAAAAACATAAATTCACAATTATCCATAAAAAAATGTAAATCCATAAATTTCTCGCGAAAATGTGAATCCAAAAATTTTCCAACAAAACATCAATTCGCAATTTTCCCCTAAAAAGAACATATAATGATGATGAAAATGATGATAAAGATTAATTATAAGACCAGTCTCAACGGAAAGAACCCTTCAAAGGTTCTCAAAAAGAAAAAAAAAATATTATCTTAATAGATCTAGTGACATCTCTATCTAATTATTCACATAACCGTATCTCTAAAAAAAGTTTTAAGAAACATGTTCTCTCTTTTTTACTTTCTCTTTCATATTTTTATCAAAGAAATTTCTATAGAAAGTCTCCATTAGAGCTGCTCTAAGTATTCTATGTTCATTATTAATTAGTTATTATATTAGTTGGCCAACCCATTTAATGATCTAATCCATTAAATTATATGAGTTTATAGGTTGATTCAACTCAATTGTTAAATGAACCCTATAAATTCATAAAATCCTTTAACTATTTGGTGTATATCTTTTATTTGTCTTATAACCAAAATTTTGATCTTAATTGGTAAAACGGTAGATGAGTGTTTTTTTCGTGTGAAAAGAATGCATTGACGAAACCATAGACAAGTGATTGGTTCCTTTGTCGTGTGTGATTTACAAAAATTGTGTATTATGAGTTAATAACATAATATGTGTTAAAGCACATAAAAAACATATTTTTGAAATTCACATGAAATAAATAAATAAACTTATTGTTTACAATTTTCTTTTTACGAATAAGATGTTATATACAAGTGCATATCACCATTATATTTGATTGATATGTAAAAGTAATAATGGAAATAAAAATCGACATTGGCCTGACCAAGTTCGGTACAATGTTACTAACATATGCAGAAGGAATTGTTTCTCTCCATACCCAAAATACCTAACAATGTACGTTTCATGATGATACATTTCACATGTCCTTTCAAATCTATAAACCAGCCAAATTATCTAACTTTTTATTTTTATATTTTTTGTCATTCTTTATGTTATTCATTAATTAGTTTAATGTACTTATGAGAGTATCTAATTAGACTTCATCAGAAAATAAAAAACCATTAGTATCTAAGTATATATGATCATAATTAGTTCTAACAGTTTTGTAATAAAGCAATTAAAAGCTAATTTTTCTCCATCATAACAAGTTAGCAACCAACAAGGATTAGATTTGTGGGGTTATGTGTCTTTTTATCATGTTATATTAAATTTGAAAAAAACTATTTATAAAGCCAAAAAGATTAGAATATATAATTATATGCTATTTTAAAATCAAAAGCTGGTAAGACCTATCTCTGAAGGAATTGCTTTTAATCATAGCATAATCAAGATAAATGTTGAGCTTAAATATTGTATGAATAATTTAGTTATTGAGATAAAAATAACCAATAATTGTGTTACTATATTAAGCTACCTTATCACAAGAGAAGAACCTTCCATATATGTTAAGGAACAATCAATCTCATTCATTCATTCATCAGTAAATACACATATTGGATTCGTTACCAATTCCTTTCACAATACACTGTCTTAAGTGGACATTGAATTGCAACAATATATACAATAATTATATGACCCAAAACAAAAAAACAAATTAAACAATATAATTATACATAAAACAAACCAACATTAATCTTAATATTTTACTTGAGAACCCTAAACTTTTCCTAAAAACATTCTCAAACCCCAAAAGCATCCAATTTATTTATAAATCTTGCTTCAACCTCCTCCAATCTACAAGTCTCTTATATTTTTCTTCTTAAATTCACAAAATAAAAACACAAGTTTTAATATTAAAGAAGGAAAAAGAAAAAAGCAAATATAATATTTTCAGTTTCATCTGTATATAACACACAAAAAGACACAACCAAACTCATAGCTAACTCTAGATTTTTTTTTTCTTGTCTAATTTCCAGTAGAAGGAGGTGAATTACAGTCACAAACAACCTCGGTTTCGATTTCTCTTCGGTGAAAACTCCGGTGGCAGCCACAGGCCGCGCAAGTTAGCGCTGCCACGGTACCTTCCTCTCCCCGGCTTGCCATAAACTCTCGGCAGCCATCAACAGCATAGCCTCCCACGGCAGCAGCATGGTTCTTCTGACACTCACCGTATCTCACAGTTCTCACCGTTAGAGAAGAAGCCGTCGACGAGCTTCTAGATGGTTCTTCCGGTGAGGCTCTCCTTAGTACCACTTGACGCTTCCTCATGCTTTCTCAGCTCCTTCTTCTTGAATTTTTAATGGAATCCAAAGTTGTAATAATGTATATATATTAAAGAAGAAGAGGAGAATATATAAATAAGTTTTTGTTTCTTTTACTTTAATTTCTACGGTTGGAAATAGTTAGGGAGTGAAAGATCGAGACAATTACAAGAGGACCTCAGTTGTTAACCCTAACCCTAGATGAGTTATTTATAGCATTTCTGATAGTAATCGACAACCAACCCTTAGATATTTTTTTGCAACTATGTATATATATATATATATATGTGTGTGTGTAGATGTATATGTTCATGGCCATGGTATATATTGATGCATCATCACAACTAATCAAACCTACCAAGCTAATCTACCAGAGAAGAAAATTAAACATTGATGGGTATATGTATGTATGTATATATGTATATCTATGTTTTGTAAATTGTAATGTAAATTTCTTTGATGTCCACAACTATGGATTTGGTATATAATGCATCCAATGATAATCACATGTTTTGTTTTCTTGTTACCAATATAAACATAATGGAATATACTTTTTTTTTTATTTTTGTCTCATGTCATGTAAAATTCAGATTATGTTTAGAATTGTAAATTGTGCTTTTGGAATAAGAAGACACTTTCATTTTGCTAGAATGCAAACAAGTTGTCTCAACCGATTAATTAGAAGAAAATGAGTTTGGAATCTACTCTAACTTAAGAACGAGATGTTTTATTTGTCATCGTTCTGATCTTTTAATTCGAATGGACGGACCAAAATGTTCGTAACTCGAGAGAGAGAGATATAAAAACAAAACATTCACGAGACATGGAGCCACCACTACTTTGTGAGTTAGGCACCAGTCTTTAGTTGATAGTATCACCCTTATACAATGTATTTGGATCTTCCAAAGTTCTGCTATATATTCAACTTACTCGAAATATATATATGTATACTCTTATTAGATTCCAACAAATACATATTGGGTGGTACCTAGTAAGTAGTAACTAGTAAGTAATCATAACCATAAGCAATGGAATAAAGTTAAGTGGATGCATAATTACACTATGCAAAAGTATAAATACATATTATTACGACAAAAAACTAAATTATGTGTAGAAGTTTGTGGACGCAACTTTTGTTTCGAAATTTTTTGAATGAAAACCCTAAAATGATGAGAAAGCTTTTCTTTAAGACCAAACAAAGTGATTGGTTTGAAAAGGAAGGAAACAGCTAAGCTTGTCTTTTTTAAGACCTAATATGTACTGTGGTGGCCCCTTAACCTTCATCCCCTTTAATCCTCTTTTTCATTTCTTTCATTTTATAGTTAAACATGTGGTTACGAATTTTAATCAAGGCATATCTTTAACAATCCGAATTGGTGGTATCGAGATCGAATGTACGCGTCTACCAAAAACTGTTTATGTCGACGATGTTTGCGAAAAATGTATGGATTTGAAAACGAGAATTCAAGTTTTTGGTGTAATCTAAGCGTCAATCAATAGATTTAGTTTGTAAAACGAATGTGTATGAACAAAAATAGAAGTGTGTATAAATGTATATACATTTGAACCTAACAACGTGGGACTGATAAGTTGGGCTACCAAACCTATTTTGTACATCATGAGGACAACGCAATCCTTCACGATCTTTTGCTCCTTTGTAATTACGTATTGAGATTTTTGAATTACACGTGCATACATTCATTCGTTTTTCGGTTAGACATCAAATTTTCATATTCATGTGTTCCATCAATCTTTTGATATTTATATGAAATATACTTTGATATTTTTTTTCTCCTTATTGATTAGATATAAAGATATCAACTAATACATTTGAATATTTGACATATAACATGACCTATTATGAATTATTTGATAAAAATTTATAACCAAGTTGTTCCGCATCGCGCTCTAAAAAAAATCGGTTTTAATCGGTTTCTAGTAGAACATACTCAATACAAATCTCAATCATTCGTATGTAATTTATGAGAACGATCTAGCTATACTTAATTAGGAGACACAATTAAGAAAAATAAGTCTCATTCAGAGGAGTTTTTGTTGATATTGGATTTTAAGTCGTAAGATAGATATGCATGCATGCGTACAAAGGATAAGACAATGTACAAAACCCATTACATATTCTTTTGCTTTGATAAGATTGTTTCTGTCTAACGATAATTAGGAGTTTGTACGACACATATCAGCGCCATAAGTTAGTAATGAAATTTATAGGCCAAACATAACCTTTTTGTAGTTTTATTTAATTATTTATACATAAATTACTAGATTTCATAGCAAATGTATCATTGTTTTTTTTTAATACCATTTTTGGCGCTTTAATCAATTTACAAATATATACGTATAGTCGGACCACCTAACTAAATTAAAGTGGATCAGAAATTAATAATCAATTAAAAAAACATTTCCACATTTATAACGTCAATCTATTCAAGAGTTTACTTTTTCTATGTGTAATTAGAAAAACTTAAAATGGAGAATGAATGTTTTTTTTCTCTTTGAGAGAATGAACTTTGGGAAAATATCAAAAGACTATGTATGTTTTTTTTTAAACGACTCAACCCAAATGATATGTTCATCAATATCGTGTCGTATATTATATAGGGAAAAAGACTAAAAATTCGTCATCTATTATTTTTTTGGACGTGTAATACCTGTACTTTTTCAACTGGAATAATTTTTTTTTGTTTATTTAGTTTTGCTATAAAAGATCTTCGTCTATTTAAATTTTGGTAAATTCATACCCACGATATCATACTTGTTCATCATAATACCCCAAACGATATAAATGTAACTAACTCATACATGGTTAAACTAGATTAATAATTCATGGAACATGATATATTGTTTTATTTATTTAAATTTAAGTTAAATGATTACTTCTCAAAAAGAGAAAAAAATTGCATCCTGCATATCCTCTTTTTTATACGTTAAATACATTAATTTGATAATATGTGACGTTTTAATATAAATAAGAGAAGAAAAACATAATTTAGGCAATTTCTTTACATCCATTTTTTATTAAAAGGGAAGTACATTTTAAAAGAAACGTTACTAGAAATGGTTAAGAGATGATCCGGCAGGCGGAGAGTTTGATTGCGACAGTCCAGCCTTTCATATTAGAAATGGCGGTGACCGTTTGCCCTAAAGGTATGTAATTACATTCAAATGTCATTACAAATATAGGTTTTAAAAAATGAATTAATAATAATCATTAAGGATACATATGTGAAATACTAATTTATTCAGTTTAATTAAATTATAAAAACGAAAAGACATTATTATTATTATTAAAATCAATGACCAATCAAAATAAACATAGAAGATTTGATATCTAACTTATCATATTTTTTTAATTAATTATAAAGTTTCACTTTTCATATTTACATGATTATATGTTTATAAAATAAATAACTCATCATATCAGTCATATAATAATAAAAATATAAATTGTTTCTGCATATGCCATGATTTGAATTTTTGAAAACAAATATAAATTGTTCTATTTATATAAAAAAATTTAACTGGTCAAAATTTCAAACTTAAGTTTATATAAAATTAATGTATAATATTAGTAATACTTCCACAATTTTTTAAAAAAAATTAACGGGTCAGAATTTAATTATATACAATGTATAGTATATATACAACGATAACGATAAATTTATAAATCTTTTAATTAGGAACATGTAAAAATAATATAACTTAATGTTTTTTTAAAGTATCTTAAAATTCTTAGATAAAAAAATTAAAACATTAAAAAACAAGAATTTGGTCTTTTCAAACAAATATTTTAAATTATTCAATGCAATCGACGAGTTAATTGTAACAATTTATATGATAGAATAAATTGTGATTCTCATAACAGACAGCGAGAATAACTATAGCTTATAAAATTATGTATAAAACAAAATATAACCCGTGCTCGGATACTGATCTAGTTTAAGAGAAAACTGTAGGCACTCACTCTATTTGAATATGAAAGAGTATAGATAAGAATGGACCAAACAAACCGAAGCTTACATAGAAAAACACTGATGCCAAATAAGACTAATGAATTCACAACCAAAATTTTACCAAATCAAAACATGCACATTTTAATTTTTATGAACCATTTATCCTAGTTAGAAAAAACAATTATATAACACCAAACTAATTAAATCTGAAATATCGTAGACAACAAAAAATCTGAAATATATAATAAACAACCAATCATATGATTAAAGGATTAAGGGTACATATATAATAAGATTAGAAGTTTGTTAATGACAAAGACCAAAGTGGTTAGTGGAGTAATGATGGTTATGATTTATGATAAGAGACTTTGTGTTCCTTAACAACCCTACTCTCATTCGCAAGCTTCCATTAGTGATGTTGAATGGCTACTTTAAGTTCTTTATCATTGTTTGATTATATGATAAGGAATCATAGGATTCACAACTCATGTAATATATGCGTTACTATATGTATTCCATTTCATACTAAATATTGTTATATAAGACTTAATTTATGTGTCAAAAAAAAAATCGCTTCGTGTAGAGAGTATAAGACTTAATTTATGTGTAATTTTCATCAAACAAATTTTAAAATAATATTTGTTATGAGACTGGAGAAAATATTGGTATGTCTCTATATATATACACTAGTTTATATGTAAATAATAATACGCCATGTAAGGTTCATATAAACAAAAAAATGAAAATGGATTTTTTAAATAATCTTTAATAAATTGTACGATTGCCTTCTGAATATAGAACAACTAATTTCGTTCAATTTAAGATGTTTAATTTTATACTCTTTTTATATATCTAAATCAATGCATGTATGGTGGTAATTAACAACAAAGAAACCGAGAGAGAGAAGAGTCATTGAAGATGAAATGTCACAACTATTACATCATATAAAGAATTTTGAATTCTACATCATGAATTACTAATGGGAAGATGTTATAGCACTTGGCTGGCATATAGTATATTATGCTGGAATCAAATGATCACATACATAATGAGAGGAGTCGCATTAAAGCAGTTGCATCAAATCTGAGTCAAATTAAACTGACTAATTAGCTATTTTCATATACCTTTGCCTTGCACACTCTTCATATGCTATTGATAAACATAAAATTCTTTATAAATTGGAGACATATGATATCTTCAATTACCAGTTACTATTACCATTTCTGTATACCTCTGCCCATACTTTGAACATGATTTTGTTACTTTATATTTCGTTGATTTTTGGTTTATAAATATGATTATATTTCGAGATGTTTTTAATTTGAACATGATTGCTTTTGGGTGTCCTTTAAAGTTATGCTTTAAGCAAGTTATAGTGAAATATTCGTTTTTGCTCTAAATTCTATATATAGTTTTTAGTTACTTGAATAACATTTTTGGAATAAATGTTGTGAACTTTTAATCTAAGTTCTTCGCAACTGATACTAGGAAAGTCTTTCATCCCCTCTTTAATGTGATTTTAATTTAACTTTTTCGCAAATTATGAGAACATAATATATCGATCGACATCCCCTCCTTAGGTTGATTTTTGAGCTCGGGGCATTATAGTACCGTTGCTACTCTTACAGATTTATGTGACTTGTAATTAGCAAGAGCGACAAAATGATTGTTGGTTTCAAATTTGTAAATAAAAATGCATAGAAATAAATTGTTAAACTTATATGATGAAATACATTGGGTTGCAAGTTAATTATGAGATCAACGATTAACTAAAATATCAAAACATTAATTTAACAATAAAGAACTGGTCTCGAACATGTGTTGAGTAATGTTTTTCCCATAAATTAGCCAGTAAATTTGAATACTCAATTACTAAACATTCATTAATTTGTTATCTCCTAATCAAATTTAAATTGCCAAAAAGTTCATTAAGATCACAATGTGTTCTACCTTCAACTTTCATTGGCTAGAATTAGAAATATATTTCTCCATTCAATTCATTCAGCCATTTTATCAAACACTTTTGATGCATAGAAAAACCTAGAATCAAAAACAGGGAGATCGACCGTATTAAAGCATTAAGAACATGAATCAAATAACCTAAGAGTTAAGTATCCATAACAAGATGTTTGTTAGCATTATAGCATTATGTTTATTAAAATTTGCATCAACAATGCCCATTTTCCTCCAAATTTTCCTATTACATGTAGAGAATTGATAAGTGACTAAATTAAACAACTCTAAAAACAAGATTGTCTACAACTAACTTCTTCCTACCCTGCTCAAGTTAACATTGTTTGCATGGGCAAGTTACGGATTTTGTTGAGACATTGAAGTCAATGCATCAACAAATGAAACAACAACTTCAGCTCTCCGCTAGAATTATAAGGCTAAGGCGGATTCTAGATGGCAATAATTAATTTTTGAACCATGGGAGATGGGTTGTATAACGTCTAGATCGTCACCTTTCTTAGCGGGTCTCATATCCACTTATGGTCTATGAGCCTATATTTTAATAGGCCCCATATATATATATATATATCTAGCTTGTGGGCCCACCCATATCCCAAGGCTGGCCTATTTTCGCGTGTATTTTTCTTACTCGCACGAATCTGGTAATCACTTTCGGAAAAATCATGCATTCTGAAATTACACCAGCTCAATACGTTTAGTGATGGAATTTTCTTATGCCCTTTGACAAAAAAAAATATAACTGCATTTTGTTGACATAGGTGGGCCAAAACCAATCGAACCTGCCAGTTTTGTATTGAAGTGAAAACATCTCATTTACGTATAACTTATAATTTTAGAAGTAAACACAATATAAAATAAGTATATATATTTTAAAAATAAGTATAGTTATTATTTATTATTCTTCGAAAAAAAATTAACCGTGCAGTAGCATGAGTTATCCTTAAGTTATTTAATACTGAAAAAACATTGGCCAGATTGTTTGGATTCATTTAAATTGTTTCTTTTTTTGGTGGAAGAGGGGAGAAAAAGGTCTCCCTAATTTATTAAAAATAAAAATAACTACAACTGAACATGTCGGGGAAGCGAAGTCCCACAAGCATCTTCATCCAAAGTAGAAGCAATACAATCCGGACAATGATCTAAAAACTGAAATCCTAAAGGAAGAGAAAATGTATAGTTTACTAATTCATCCGCCAGACGATTAGCTTTTCTATACACATGAGAAATTTGGACTGTCCAATTTTGTAAGAGAAAACCATAGCACAACCGTATCAAAAAAGACAGAGGTAAATATTACTAATTCAATTATCATTTAAATTGTTTCTAGTTCAATTATAGTATCCGGTTTAGTTTTAACAATCGTAGTAACTAGTAAGCAACTGGCATCATCTAAAAATCAAAGGAGAAGTTAAATAATTAATGGTGATATTGACTTTTTCATACTTGTATTTTGTAACTATCTGACGTATCTCATCATAACACAACACAACTCACAAGGTCACACAAGAGATAAAGTCAAACTTTAATTCTTCATCACTTTCAATATTTATAGTGCCATTTCGTTTTTTTTTTTTTTGACAATTAGTTTCATTAAACCTTGTCGGCCCTATTTATTTCATGCAATAAATATTTCTAGTTTTTTTCTTTACTAGTACTATTTTCTTTATTAGTAGGTCATCCAAATTCACCAATCGTAAAGCTATCTTTAAATCTAAGATTTGTTTTTATTGAGCGGCGCCATTTGAAAAAAACTCTAAAATAAATGTAGTGTTTTTACTTAGTGAGTTAATAACGCATAATACAAGGAGAACTAAAATTGAAAATTAAGGCAAGTTGTAAAGTATTTTATAACCCACTAAACATAAACTTATATTTACAACCATATTTTTAGACTAATTAATCTCCATTTTACAGTAATTAAGAACTAACAAGTGGCTAAGTTCTTTTTATTGTTCATTCCAATATATAAAGGTCTAAGTTTACTTTGTAACATCTCAAATATAGCAAAGCAAAACAAAATAAAACAATAATAACACTTTTTAATAAATAAAAAATAGATATAGTATTTTACACCAATACTAAAATCATTGGGTGGACATACACTTCAAGGCCCTTTGAGAATTCACTGGCCAATTTGTAAAACAACCCCATCATTAATTGTAATTAACGAGGGACAACAAATAAAATTATTAAACGAGTTAATTTGGAAAACCCCAAAAAAAAAAAATAGAGAGGAAGATCCTAAAATTAGAACCATGTGATTATAATTAAAGCAAACTCTTCAGAAGAAATTAGTGTTTTCATCCAATAAAATATCACCAATTTGTCCACCAGAGTCTTCAAACAACCACTTCTCAAACAAAGACCATTGACTTTGGTTACTGCATCCAGTTATGTCTGGTTTGGTCTCATGGTCAGGTGAAACTCCAGCTTGTTGATATGATGACTGATCAAACTCAGAAAATGTTGACTCTAAGCCTTTCACATCATCACTCTTGATCACTTCCTTAACCTCAGAGTCTATACAAGTGATTTGATCAGCAGAGTTATGAGTCTTGGGAGAGTTTTTCACCCAACCTTTGAGCAATTTCGCGATATTCTCGGTGCTTGAGGCATAAGTTGTAGATGTTTCTTGTGTCCTAAGAAACCCTGAAGCTGAGGAAGTAGAGCGTCTTGATTCAGCAGAAGATGATGTTGTTGTTGTTGTTGTTGCCGTGTGAGTGATGATTGGTGCTACCGCAGGAGATAAAGCCTCGGAGAGCGCCTTTTTCGCCAAGTGTATATCGGTTTGAAGCCGTCTTTCCCATTGGCCTCTTGAGATGTTTGAGTTGGAATTGGCTGAAGAAGAAGATGGTGAAGATGATAGTGAGGAATGGTCAAGTTCTTGATGAGAATCTTGATTGACTTTGTTGAGTTTCTTCTTCAAATGAGTGTTCCAATAGTTCTTGATGTCATTGTCTGTCCTTTGTGGAAGATATGACGCAATTGCAGCCCATCTACACCAAATATTAAATGCCATCTTTATAAATATTTTTTTATAATTTCCAAAAGATAAAATTAGAGAAATTAAGGGTTATTTTAAGGGGTAGTTTATTAGTTTTTTTTTTACCTATTTCCCAAGAGGGCTTGGAGATGAACAATCATCTTTTCTTCATGTTCTGTGAAGTTACCTCTTTTGATCCCTGGCCTTAAATAGTTTGTCCATCTAAGTCTACAACTCTTACTGCATCTAAGCAACCCTGAAAAGTTTACAAGAACAAACCAATGAGAAAACATCTAAGCTCAATACATATAAAAAAACAACAACAAAAAGATCTCATGCATTAGATCTTAATCTTGAACTATCAAGAACCCTAATTTCTTGATATGGTTTTACATTAAGCTAATTTTACAATCTTAAAGACCTAAAAGAAGAAACATAATGAAATTCAAAACCCATTTGGAGATTATAATTCCTTAATCTCTATCTCTCATCACTCTAATAGATAAGGCAAATAAGATCTACAGACAAATTTTGAGAGATGTGTGAGAGTGAAAGAGAGATGAGAGATGAAGATTACACATACCAGTATTAGTGGGAACAGCTCTCCAATTACCAGGACCATGTTCTTGGATATAAGTAACTAAAATGATATCTTCTTCAGGAGTCCATGGCCCTTTCTTCACTCCTCCTTTGTCACAACAAGGAGGCCTCACCATTATGATAAATCTTGATTAATCTCCCTTAATTAGTACTCTTAATCACACTCCCCTTTATTTCCCACTATAAATCTTTCCCAAAGCAAAAAGAATTGAAACAAACCTTAGTTGGTAATAGAGTCACACAATACACTACCCTTTTAGTTCACTAATTTAGTAAGCTTAAGCTTTGTATGGATCTAATGGTTAAGCTTGGCGACAAAGGTCTATGCCCACTTCTTCTTCTTCTATATATATATAAAAAGAGAAAGAGAAATTTGCTGACCCCTCTTGGTCTACGACTCTTGAGTCTCTCAAATTGTATATTTAAATAAATGAAATTTTTTTTTATAAAAAAAATATGTAAAGCATTAACTACAAAAGTGGAGGTAAAGCCTCCAAAGTCAGCTGTGTGGCAAAAGGAAAAGTCTCTAACCCCTCCATACAAAACCGCGTGGCATTCAATGTGAGCTTCTTGCTCCTTTCAAAAACCCTAAAAATAATAATAGTAATATTAGGTTTTTTATAATTTAAAAGAATAATGGAGACATGCATGATAACATGATAATGATATATGATATGATATATCTCTCTCTCTCTCACACACTTTTGATTTATTGCTTACGATAATTTTAAGAATTTGAATAGTGGCTATTGCATTTATGTGTGTGTGTATTGTGGCATATAGGCTTTGTTAATAATAGAAATTTATGAAACGAGATTTTCTCTGCGTCATGATTTGCTGTTACACTACTCTTTTTTTTTTTCTTATAAATTTATTATGCAAGCTTACGCCATTATGTGATTATGCATTGGTTACCAATCGAAACCATAGACAAAGAATAAATTGCTGTTTTGGATTGAACCTGTGGGTCTTTGGCCATTGTCAAACTACATGATGGTCTACGTCATTCATGATGTTAGCGACTTCACTATGCATTTATATGTGTATATATATGTCAATATGTGTGTGGCGTCTAGATGTATATATGAATACATGATGTTGAATGTTTTAATTCGGGTAAGGTTTGTGATTAGTGTTGATGGACCACATTTTTGGAGTTTTTGGTAAACATTGTTTTAGATGAAACGTAATTGTAACGTTACACATGTCCTTATTCGTAGAGTGGTGAAAATATGAGAATTTGGTGTAACAAGATAATGAAGATATATATATTTGGACTTGATAGACACAAGTCATACACAACTACATTAAGAGTTGTACATAGATTGATATTTAATTGTATACGTTTATTTATGTCATTATCGTAGGTGGTGATGAAAAGAGAGATTAAGAGATATTTGAATGAGAATTTGGTGTAATAAGATAAATAAATATTTTTTTCTTTTGGGTTTTTTTGATAGATACAAGTCATGCAACTATATCTATTTCTGTGAACATGTTTATGTATAATGTCAAACAAACAAATTAAGAAAAAAAAGATCAATTTGGGTTTTCACGAGGCCGGAAGTAAAAGAAGAAGAAGAGACACGGGTTTACTAAACTTTATAATTTTTTTTTTTCTTTTTTGTCAATGTTTGTGCTATGTCTATTTATGTATATAGGTAGGAATTTTGAATAATGATGATGGTTTTGTACAAAAGTGTGAAACTTTTGTTCACTTTGTGGAAAGTTTTGTATTTTACGTTTGATAGATAATAAAAATTTTGTTACTATATAACAGGCTGTTTTATTAATCACTTGTTTGACATATATATTATAGAAACCGAAAACTAATTTTTTTAAGAGAATATGGTTTTGATTAATAATGTTGTATTATTACAACACTATATAATCGTAAGCTACTTTTTCTTTAATATTAGTTTTTATATCATTTGAAGTATATAAATTTAATGTTAAATTAATTCAACAAAAATAACGTTTGTTATCGTTAATGTTAAATCAACTATATTGTTATTTCTTACCATTATTTCTTATTTTTGAAGTATTATATTCGATTGTATAATTGTTGTCTATATTATATGTTTGCAATGTAAGAAAATTAATTAAGTATCATTCCAAAATATTATATTAAATTACAAAAAAAATATTATCATTTTCTACATTTTTCAGTCAATTATCAATCCATGCCATAAATATTTTAGTACAAGTTGCAAAATCCAAAAATGTAATACAAAAAATTCGACGGCCACAAAATTAAAAAATCAAATACTTTACAATTACATTGTAGATTTGGTATTTAATTTCTTTTACTATATAATATAAATCACATAACGCATTCAAAGTGATATGATTCATCATCATAATAAGTATGGAGGTGGAATATAAAGAGGCATAATATATATTCTTATATAAAAAATAAAATATGATTTGAGATTATATGATTTATATTAAATGACAACTTCTTAATAACATGGAATGCATGTGTGATGTATGGATGGTGCTTATGATGTAGGGACTACACAAACACAATTTTCCAGCATCAAAATACCTATTTTTAAAAATTATTTAATTAGAATAAATAAAATAAAAAGTATAAACATTAAAAATAAATATTAGGTACTAAGTTTATTTTATTTTAATTTTATATGTATATATTTAATTTTGTCAATGAAGAGAAATAAAAGCTATCACTGCAAGCGCACATGCAGATTTGATACATAAGAACAAATGCAGAGTTTTTATTCAGACCGTATTTATTATTAGGACAGTGCATGCGATTGATCCGATCGGTTGGTTTATAAATTTCTTAACCAAACCTGAATTTAATAACCGGTTTAGACCGGTTTGTTTTGTTTAATGAGGTTGTTAAAAATGTTATTATGACTATTGAATTGTTGGGCCTCGTGATTGAATAATGGGCCTAGTTAACGACCCCCATTAAAGTACTCACTCCTCATATCTTTGCTTTGTTTGGGAATGGTTTGGTGGAATTAATAAGACTAAAATTTAATTGAAAGCTAACTTTTTGATTGTCATCTAATTCTAATCTTGTCGGTTTAAATTAGTTGGAATGGTAATGTCATGAAAAACATAAGATGAGAATTTTGCATAGTAGACACAAGTACATATCCATTAAGAAAGAAATGTTTGATAAATTTGTTTTTGTTTGGTAAGAGTAATAATTTCTACAGATTTAAGTGAGAAAAATTGCATTAAATTGAAAAAAAAAAAAGCTTAAAGAAGAAGTAACAGTACTTTCATATGATTGATTTCTATATTAGTCTTTAAAAATATTGTTAGCGGGTAAAGAGAGAGGTTAGTGGCACTTCTAGACTTTCGTTAAAATGGTTTTATTTTTAATCGCTTTTATGAATTGATTACAGTGAAAACGATACGGAAGTTGTAGCGAGGAAAAAATGATGAATTCAAAAAAACTTTTTCTACAAGGGATACGTGGAATCATATCCGCACATCTTCTCAGCAAATCACTTGGCACAAAGGGGTTTGGTTTCCTCACGCAACGTCCAAATATAGTTTATGCAGTTGGTTAGCAGTGCATGATCATTTAGCGACCAAAGCTCGAATGGCTCGGTGGAACCATGGAGTAGCCAGAACTTGTCTTTTTTTGTCAGCACTGTCTTGAAACCAGGGAGCATCTCTTTTTTCACTATGCTTACACGGCGAAAATCTGGGCTATGCTTGCTAAGGGAGTTTTTAAAGCAAGATATACTACAGTTTGGCACAAGATTCTCGCTTACGTATCCAACCCTCAACTAGATCGTATCGAGAGTTTTCTTGTTCGATACATTTTCAGGTTACTATTCACACTATTTGGCGAGAGAGAAATGGGAGGAGACATGGAGAACCTTCGAGGACGGCAAGCCAATTAATCAACAAGTCCGTAATCAATTCATAACCATTCAACGACTAGGATATCGACGTTATGACAAAGGCATTCAGCTCTAGTTTCAATCTAGGAGTTAATTTTTTTTCTTGATCTTATTTTTCAATTTATTTTCGATCAGTAGTTTTTAAACTATCCGGTGCACTAGTTGTAACAACGCTATTTTTTCTTTAAATATAATTTAACATTTAATTCGAAAGAAAAACGATACGGAACTACCAATCGCATCATTTTAATGAACTAATCTACACTTAGGTTCTCTAATTTAATATAAATGTAAATAAAACCGTTTTCGAAATACAAAATCTTAAATTTTAAATTTAACAAAAGAAGTTATCCTAAATTTGTAATTTTGTAAAAAGAACCAGAGCAACAGAGAAGACAATGTAAATTATGTCCATTTGATTTCTCAATTTATCATGGATTTCAACGTTGATATATATATATATATATGCGCTTGTCCATACACCGATACACATTAAAAGTTTGTTATGTTTGACACAATTTTTGAATTCCTTGATAAATTTTCATAAATGTTATTTACGTACGTGTGTGTCATTTTACATGTATACTCGAATTTATATAAAAAAATGTTTAAATTTTTTTTATATGGAAGTAAATATTATTTGTTATTTGTTTGTTATATTTTGGAGTCTTCTTTTCGTACTTGGCCAACATGATGTACACTCTAAAAGTATTCGGAGAGGGGAGGGGAGGATGTACATATCGATATTGGAGAACTTATGACAAAAAATTGAGCACACATGCATATCATTGTAAGCACATTTATAAAACAATTGCATGTCTATCGTTAGAAGATATAAAACAAAACTTGGATATATCTAGAGAGTAAGTATTCGTCATATATGAAATCATCTAATATAATTTGTTAGTATGATACTTATTTATTTGCAGGGATATGATTCAATTTAAATGATTAATGACTCCAAAAGATAATATAAACATTTAAACGACTTTAAATAATGTTGTGATTATAGTGGCTTAAATATTGTGATTCCAACGAAGAAAAACAATTATTTTAAAAGTCTTTTACATACATTGATGAGAACATAAAAATTAAAAATCATGATCAACATAAATCATGAATGAATTCCAAAAGAGTGGTGATGTGCGTTTCCTCAAAATTTGTTTAATGAGAGATTTGGTGAACCTATTTACCATGGTGTTTGCAACAACTACTTTTAAGAAGTTACCTTATTATACGTCATTTCAAAGATTTAAAATGATGTATTCATAGAGGGGAGTAAAAGCCTATTGCACATCTTTCCCACAAGATTTTATATAAGCTTGGTTTCAAAGTTAGTCATTCACGTAATCGCGTTACGTGTCAAGCTAATCTGATTAGATTTTGACATGTGTCAAAAAATATTGTTCTTTAACAAAATTGTATAACTAACTATTTTTTTTTTTTGTAAACGTATAACTAACTATTAAAGATATAAATATATATAGGAAAATAAAACTCATATTGCTATTTTTGGAAAAAAAAACCATTTTAGTGGTATTTAAGAGAATTCACCTAGTAAAAATTACTCAAAACAAAAAACAGTTTTTTTTGGGTATATTTTCCTTTTTGATAAAATATATATATATATATTAGCAAACTAAAATTACAATTTTCAAACTTAGCCTAACCAAAATTTACAAGCTTCCAAATAGAAATACAAAAGAAAACAACAAAAGGAAAATAAAAAATACGATCAATCCAAGCCGTTTAAAATGAAAGCTCCACATCCATTGGATCTAGGGTTCAATAGATCATCCTCATATATAAACTCACATCAAACCCTTTTATCCCCTTTCGCCGTTCCTCTACTGTTTCATCTTCGTCTCTCTCTCTTTACTTCACTCAAAGCTCAGCGAAAATGGTTCAACGTCTTGTGTACCGGTCACGTCACTCTTACGCCACCAAGTCTAACCAGCACCGCATTGTCAAGACTCCTGGTAACGTACCAAGCTCTCTCTCTTAGTAGTGATTCTTGAAATGTGTCTGAACTTGTGGTGGGGATCTAAAGGTTTTGTTTTAACTTGTGGGTTTTGCTTAAAGGTGGGAAATTGACTTACCAGACTACGAACAAGAGAGCTAGTGGACCTAAGTGCCCTGTTACTGGCAAGAGGATCCAAGGAGTAAGCTTTTCTATTCATTTTCATTCTCTGATCTGTTTTAGATTCTATGTTCCAAGAAAGTTTGTAAATTTTGGTGTTAGGGTTGGTGTTTTGAGTTTATGTCCCTTGTTGTGTGTGTTAGCTACATTCTCGTCTTAACCAATTTGGAAGAAAGTTTGTGAATTTTGGTAGAAGGGTTCTTGTTTATGTATAGTGAACAATGTGTCAAGAGTTATGTGTACTTGTGTTCTGATTCTTTTGGCATTGACTTGGAATCTAGATACGTTAGGGATTAAAGTATTTGTCTTAGTTTGGTTAAATTTTTGAAAAGCTTCATTCTTTTTCGCCATTGATCTAGATTTGTCTTAGTAGACTACATTTTCATGGAGTAAGCTTTTCTATTCTGTTTCATTCTCTCTAATCTGCTTTAGATTATATGTTTCAAGAAAGTTTGTGAATTTTGGTGTTTTGAGTTAATGTCCCTAGTTGTGTGTGCTAGCTACATTCTCGTCTTAACCAATTTGGAAAAAAGCGGTTCGTGTTTATGCTTAGTAGACAATGCGTGCTTAGTTACGGGTCTTTGTGTTCTGATTCGTTTGGTATTGGTTTGGGACAAAATCTGGAACTAGATTTGGAATCTAGACACTTTAGAGATTCAAGTGTTTGCTTTAGCTTGGTTAAATTTGTGAAAAGCTTCATTATTTTTCTCCATTGATCTAGACTCTTCTTAGTATGCTAGACTTTCATATCCATTTCAGCCAGTCTTAGCTTGATTTGATAGCCTGCTCTTAAGGTAAGCACCATAAGGGGTAAACTTTTCTATTTTGAACCCTTACCTTCTATTCAATTTCATTTCTTATCTGTTTTGAATATTGTTCTCGTCTATTGTTGTGTGTGTGTTAGGTGTTTGACTGTTTTCTCATCTCAATTACTTTGGAAAAAAGCTTGTATACTTTGGTGCTAAGGTTCATGGTTTTGCAGTAGAGAATGTGTCTCAGTTTTGGTCTGCTTATATTGATCAACTTGTTTTGGCATTGAGGCAAAATCCGGAACTGTAAATCGAATCGAAACGTAGTCACTAAAGGGGTTTAATTCACGAACTTGTTTGTTTCCGGTTTGCTAAGCTTGATAAATTAGTGGAAAGTTTCATACTTTTGGGCTGTTGATATGGATTAACAAGGTTTACATAATGGTAAATCGTCTTGGTAGATCTAGACTTCATATTTAATAAAGCCATTTCCTACCTTAACTTAATAACTCCTTAGGACAAGCATCATTAGGCTTTCTCTGATATTTTCTCTTGTGATTGTGGAAATACTTGTTCTGTGATAATGAGTTTACAGTTACTTGCATCTGTTCTTTGATTCGAATTTAATAACCAAGGTCTGGTTAGATGGGTGATTAATCTACTAAGCACTTAATTCATAAAATCAGCTAATGTAATCTTCCGTCTCGCATTATTAGTATGGTTTTTTTATATACTTTCACTAAATGTGATTGCAGATTCCACATTTGAGACCTGCTGAGTACAAAAGGTCAAGGTTGTCGAGGAACGAGAGAACAGTGAATCGTGCCTATGGTGGTGTTCTATCTGGAGTAGCTGTTAGGGAGAGGTAAGTGTATTTCAAAGAGTTCTTTAAAAAAATTTGGTTTCTTATTAAAAGCCACTGCAACTAATCTGAGCACTATTCTCTGTTGTAGGATCGTCAGGGCCTTCTTGGTGGAAGAGCAGAAGATTGTCAAGAAGGTTTTGAAGCTTCAAAAGGCAAAGGAGAAGACTGCACCAAAAAGTTAGAAAAAAAAAAAGTTACAATACGAGTGATGAAGAGGATCTTTTTTGTAGGATTTGAAAAAGCAAATATTTTGTTTTCTAATAATATGTGGATTCAGTTTTGTTCTAAAATCAGATTTTACTTTCTCCAAGTTTCTCTGTTTTAAGTTCATTCGTTAATTTGTAGCTAACTGAGTCATTAAAGAACCACAAGAATATATTAAAGCTCGAAAACAAACTAAAATCCTCAAGAACATAATAATACTCAAAGACAAGCTAACTCAAATTTGATTTGATTTGTTAAGCATAACTTTCATCTCCATTACTTATTTGTATTTACAAACTGATGAGTAAAATGCACTTACCACATACGAAGAAGTTGTTGTGTTAGTTCCTTTGTTTATATCTCACGATGTATCATCATCTTGTTCATGGAACTGCATCAAGGTAATGCAAAAACGAGTAAAAAAGAAAACAAAAGGTTAGAAGAAGCTTTTAACTAAACAAATGTTAGTAAGTGAATAAGAAGAAAAAGGTTGATAACATTATTACTTCCTTATGCTGAGGAATTGAAGGAATGAAGTGGCTAATTCGGCGTTGTTAGGGAGACCACTTGAAAGCCTATGGTGATCGGATTCAGACGGTGGAGACAAGACGAAACGTTCCACTTTTGCATCACAGATCACACACCTGTGATGGTTCTCGTCAAGGCTCTTCTCTCCTAGAATAGATTGAGTAATCTGTTGTTTACAAGAGCTGCACCAAAGTTTGTGTCGGCATGGGAAGTTTGCCCATAGAAGCATGTTCTTGTTGCACCAGAAACACATCCCTTCCTTTAAACATGTCTCATAGCTCTGCCAAATATATATTAATCACCACCAAGTGAGAAACAAATAATTTTAAATTATGAACAGAGCAGAGAGTGGGATTGCATTGCTTACTTGATAAAAGTCGAACTCACGAAGAAAGAATACGGAAGTGTTGTTTCTGATCCTTGTAAGTGTCTCCAGAACCGGATGTTGTAGTTGATGTCTGCTGTTGTAAGATGCAACCAAGGGAGGAGGTTGAGGTTGAGGTTCTGGTGTTGCTTTGAAGGTTTTAGAGGCATCTGCTTCTTGTATGAAGTTAAAACCTGGAGGAACTGATAAGGCTTTTGGTTTGTTGGGAGAAGCAACAGAGTCATTCGTATTGATAATGAGTGGCTCGGGAGGTCTTCCTTTGACCCGAGAGCTCTTGGATTTGGCAGGTAACAGCACCCAGTGTGTTGGATCTCCAAGTTTACCTAGCGGGACGACTTTCATTGCACAGAGTTTTGGAAATGATTTAATGAAGTCGCTGAGCTTGGGGAAACCAATAGAGCTGTGATCGATATCCTGGCCAAAAATAGTGCGGAAATCAGCTTTGAGCGATGAGAGCGGATATCCAGCTCTCCTGTTCTGTGATGTAGCTCGGAGGTGCCCTGGAAACCAATTTACAAACTTTTTCAGCCATGGTGGCACGGATTTTCCGAGGAGTCTAAGTGTTTCTTCGTCATCTGCTTGTGTTAGCACTGCACTCTGTGACTGTGCAAGTTCCGTTTCTTTGCTAACTGCACATTTCACAGTTGTTTATAAAAAGAAATGCACAACAATGCTTGTTTGTTTTTGGCCATATGGAAGAACAATTACTTACAGCAACTGATATTTGTTGGGTTAAGGAGGAAACGTATATCTTGTGACTGTGTCAGCTCTATTGGTCTTTGCTTTCTGCACAAGATGAATGAAACATCAGATTCAGGTGATCACAGAGGGATTATTTATCAAGGATGAATGCTAAGAAAATGGTTTGAGTATTGCCTCACCGTAGATTATGAATCTCTATATTTGCTCCGAATCGAAGAAGCAACTCAACACAGTCAAGATGGTTATTCTTCACTGCAAAGAATAGTGGTGTCTCTTTGATTACTGTCTTCATGTGAACCAAGTCAGGGTTGGCCGATAATAGCATCTGTAGGCTCAAATTCATCGCAAGTTTCATAATCTTGTTTCAGCTTAGGATGAGAAACACAAACTAGAAAGACTAGACAATTTACCTCAAGTGCAGATAAATTTCCATTTGCAGCAGCAAAGTGTATTGCAGATAAACCCAACTTGTTCTTTTGGTTAACTCGAGCACCGTGTGCAATAAGTAGCTGCATGATTCTGGATACGCAAATGTTATTATTCTCGAGTTGGGAATGTAATCATCATGCAACAATATAATTAAGGTTATTAAGAGAAATTATACCTCGTTTGCTGCTTATGTGGCACAGACGATCCCTTCAGGCTGCATTGAATAGCAGTATTTCCTTCTGCATCTATTTCATTAACATCAATATTGGTGTTTAAAAGCAGTTCAAGAACAGCTTCGTCCCCTTCCTACAGAATTACATTACAACCGTCATTAATTTGCATGTGTAGTTCACATAATAATGGTAATGAAGTAACCCAAGTCTCACCTGAACAATAGAGATAAGCGGTGAGGTTTGCTTATCCACGAAAACTGCAGCACCAAAGAGCTGAAGGAGCTCAATCTCTCTAAGAAAAACAATTCTTTTCTCGCTGCATGCGCCTTGCATCGAGCTATTACTTCGCAGTGCTTCTTGAATAACAGCCTCATATATCGTTTTTCTTTTCGGCTTTGGCACAGAATTATCATCATCCTGTAATGCTACATTTGCTTCTCTAATCTTCTCAGGTGCTACAATCAGCAATGAAGTCAAAGAAACAATCTCACCAGCCTTGGCATACACATAAGCCACAGCGTCCACTTCCTTTGTCTTCTCAGCAAGCATTTTCACAACAGTCATGTCCTATATACGTAAGAAATTACTCAACTTTACACGAAAAAGCTTTGCAAAGTCTCTTACAATCCATTAATCAACAACATAGTTTCTTCAAGCAACACAGTTTCACTACTATCAAGTCCTATATGTAACAAAAGGCTCAATTTTACTTGCAAAGTCTCCATAATCAACATAGTATCTCCAAGCAACCAAATAACGCGTTAAAAGGAATGAGTGTTTAACCTTGTCACCAAGCAAGAAGATCAAGTCTCTAATTGAGTCACTAGTGGGATTCCATGTCACATCAATGCTGCAAAATCGATATAGAAACAAAGTAATCACCCAACAGTATCATCCGCCAGATTTTACAGAATTTTCCAAATATGGTAGAGTTACACATGTTCAAGCTTCATGATTCAAAGAGACGATTAAAGCTTTATTCCCAAATTTAACCAGAGTCAAATAAAAGTCAAATGTGGATACCTACCTGCCATTAGAGAGAGATAGCTCCAGAGGAATCAAAGCGCGTTCATCTTTGCTTCTCATATCAGTACGAGCTCGTCGTTTCAGAAGCATCTCAACACACAGTGGCGCGTGAGACTCAGCCGCCGTGTGAAGAGGCGAGAGTCCTGTATCGTCACTCACATCGTTGATGTACGGAACCGATCCAACATCTCCGTTGATGATTGACGAAGCACACTTAACCGAATCGTAACTACAACAAGCAGTAAGAAGCTTCAACGCTTCGATTCTCTTGGATTCCTCATCTTCTCCGGCTAAGAGACGTTTCGCGTGGAGAACAAACTCAGATTTGTTGTCTTTCAAAACGGAATCTAAAAACGCGTAGTTGTCTCTGATCTTCTCTTCGTCGACCTCGGTAACATACGAACGAACCGGAGCTACTTTTCCGGTGGGATAATCAGAGTACGAGTCCCAAATCTCAGTGAAATCGAAACTCATAGGTCCCTGTAAAAATGAAAAAAACAAAATCGAAGGTTCTAAGCTTTGTTTCAGCAATTCTCAAGACGAAATTAGAAATTTCCAACACTGAAATAGCAAAAAAATGCTTCGATCACGGCGTCAAGCTACTAAAATCATCTTCGTTTCAAGCAAAATAAAAAAAAAAAGTTCCGAGTTCGAGATTCTTCGCACCATTTCCATCTTCGAAACCCTAGATTTTCAGCTCTCTTCTTCAATCACCAAACGGAAAAAAAAACTCCACGAGAAATCGAGAAATGCAGCGGAAATTTCTAGAAAACTTGTGGATTCGTTCAAGAAATTTCGATCGGAGAAGACGAAAACGAGAGCATTTCTTTTTTCCGACGAGCTTTGTTTTTTCTGATGACAGAGAGAGAAGAAGAAGAAGAAGAAGAAGAAAAAGGAAGAGGGAAACAGAATGCTTCGTTTCTGATTTATAGCAGTGACGTGGATGAAGCAGTAGAGTAGAGTAGCACAAAAAGGAAATGTTAAATGACGATAATACCCTCCCTTTCGTGCTCGATACGACAGTTTTTTGCTTACGAGAAGAAGGGTAAATACGGTAATACAACTTTGCCACTTTTCTTCAATTTCGTACTCTTTTGTCTCTTATCATAATTGTTGTTGCAGAAGAAAATAAAAATAAAAAACCTTTGGTCTTCTCAAACGCAAATCAATGCGTTTGCGTTTCAGACGTGAATTTTAAAATAGTGGTAACAATGACAACAACACAGTGAGAGAACAAAAACTTCATTTAACTATGGATTAAAACATGTTAAATGGTTTTTAAACGAATCATCTAGTTGCTTACTTTTGTAATCTAGCTACTAATCAGAACATGTTAGGCGGTTTCAACGATTCATCTGAGTTCAACCATATCTGAAAACAGAGTTTTCTTTCACATTGTTATTATCAGTTGAGGATCTGAAGTTGTAGCTGGAGAAGACGTAGAGACCAAGGGGAACACAATGGAGAGGCAAAAATTACTAGTCCTGGGCGTTCAGATATTCGGTTTGGTTTCGATTCGGTATGATTCGGTTTTGGTTTTTTTTATGAATTTCGGTTTGGTTTTGGTTCGGTTTCGGATCTTAAACGAGAAACTGATCTAAAATCTTATTATTTTGGATATTTTGTGTAATTTCATGAATTTTCAGATATTTTTGAGTATTTTTAGATATATTTGGTTCAATTTTTTTGGAGTTTAAAACCTTATTATTTTTGGTCTAAAACCTTATTATTTTGGTTCGAATCTATATATATAAAGTTAGTTTTTCTCTTCTCATGATGCCGCCTAAGCATCCACCTAAGCCACATTTTTGTTTTTACATTAAAATAAATTTAAAACATTCATTTAGAGCATATTTATGTTACTTATTTAATTAATAGAAAGTTTATATAAATTATGTAAAATAAATGAAATGTTAAAATAAAAAAAACAATACTTTAATTTTTTTATTAATGGTAATAATATAATTCAATTTTCATTTTAAATTGATCATAGTTTAAAATTTTAAATATGTTACTGAGTTTTAGAATGTAAGTAAATTTTAAATTTAGGGTAGAATAAAACAACATTTATGTAATTGTATATATAAAATTATAAAGAGGAAAAATAAAATTGAAAGTGAAATATTAGTTTATAACATGATCAATAAGAAAAGAAAAATGGTATTTCATAAATTGAATCAAATGCTTTTAATACAAATTTGAGTATTCAAAGATAATAATTAAAGAAAAAAATAATTATAATATTTTTTGAAAATTAATTTAAAAAGATAATCAAATATCACAATATGAATAAAAATTAACAAAACAAAATTATAAACCTCCTGCGCGGGGGGTCAACTGCTAGTATTTGTATATTTTGGAGTTTTTTTTCTTGTTTTTGCTTTGATTATCAGATATTTTTATACTTTTTGGTAATTTTTTAGTATTTTTTTCGGTCTAAAGCTAACAAATATTTTAAGTATAAAATTGTATCGTAGCTTCTTGTTTCGGTTTTGGTTTGGTACGATTGAGTTTCGGATACTTTCATATCATAAGTATAAGATCCTTTCGTTTTTGTTTAAATTTTGGTTTGGGTTTTGGTTTGGCGCATTCGGTTTGGTTTTTTCACCCAGGACTAAAAATTACATCCTTGTAGTGCACAACACCGCCTACACAACATTCTCTTAGTTTACCATGGCAAAAGAAAGCAACTGAACTGTGGAAGACATAATCACTCTTAACACAAAGAAGAAGACACAATCAATAACACAGCTCAACCTTGCAACCTCACTCGTTTTCAGATTCGATTTTGTGGAATAACAAATCTGTTTGATGCTTTACACAAAGTCAGTAGGCAACACATGAGTGTACCTCATGTTTTAGCAGGTCTTGTGGTCTCTCATATAAAGAAGTCAGCCTGCACTCAAAATGAAACAAAATATTCAACAAACCAACATAAATGCCTTCAATAGATTCCTTCTGCATCACAGTTAGTGCGTAGAAATTTAAGTAACTATCAATGGGCTCTCGGATGAATCACAAAGTTTGGGCAAAATCTAGTTTTGTGATCACAATCATAGTTACTCAACTAAGCAAATGAGTAAACAAGAACATCCCTAGAAACTGCAGTAACAAATTCAAAAATCAAGAAGTCTTACTCAAAGATGAAAACTTCAAATCTCAGATCAAATGTCCCTGAGAAACGGAAATTTTCGAACGATACGAGTAAATCTAATGACACCATTACTACTCCAGCAAAGCATACGTTGAGCTATAGTTATAAACAATCCAAGCTTTTTCTTCTTCAAGACAGACCTGTGAAGTAGCACACAAACTCACACCATCTAAAACTCTTCTTTTTCGAGACAGACTTGTAAAGGAGCACACAAACTCACACCATTCAAGCTCTTTTCCTTTGAGACAGACCTGTAAAGAAGCACACAAACTCACACCAGGATCCACATAACAATTCCTACTTGACCAACAAAAGCAACTCCACTAAACTCGCATCATCCTCAGCTATATCCTTAAACTTAGTCGGGAACCGCTGAAACAACAAGTACTACGAGTATGACAAAGAGCTCTTGGCACTGCTTTATAACAACAGTAAAGAGAACTTGCACAAGCTTCAGTCTCTAAGACAATACTATTCAACCCGAAAACAACATCATAATTCACCAAAACTGTACAATCTTCAATTATATCAACCAAGTATCCCACTTTTGGCAAATCCAACACTGATAAAGCCACTCTAGACACACACAATCGTTTCCCACAATCTTCCAAACCACAATATTTCATTAGAAACTCCCTAAAACACAAACTAATCACCGCATGAAAGTTACATGTTCTAGCCAAGGCTGAAACTTTAAGTCCTATGTAAAGGCAAAGAATTCTCCATGAACAGAAACTCTAAAGCATAATCTTACCTTCTCATGGGTCATCTTCTTAAGTACCTCTCTAAACGACTAAAACAACTCGTGAATGTCGAAGTAAAACTTGGGACAACCCTGAGACAAACTAGATTGGTTCAACGAAGGTGTAAACGAGCTTGGTATCATCACGGCTACTGTAAGTATAAAGGTGAAGATGTTGCAAAGCTCGTCACAATCTTTATATTAAAAATTGAAACTTTTTGAATACTAAAACAAAAAAATTGAAACTTTGTTGTACCCTTTTGGTTTATTGTAATTATAGATATGATCGACTTCTCTCTTTGTCGCTCTCTCAAACACATAAAAATCCAAACTTTTGAGTCAGTAGATGCTAAATTCCGAGGAGTCGCCACCGCACAAGAAGAGGAAGATGGAAGCATCTCCGTCAACGTTTCCTTTATCATCGTTACCAGATGATATAGCTCTAAAGTTCATAGCTTTATACTCTTGAGATTAGACCAAGCAGCCTTATCTCTCACCTCCAAGAGTAATCGTACTCTAATGGCTTCACCTGATCTCAACAAGATACGATCTTTGATGGGTCGCTAGTGGTTGATGATTTGATCACTAAATGGGGAAGAGTGGTCATTAGAAAGGAATCAGAAGAGATTGGTGTATGGTTGATGATTTGATCTATTGTGTTAGTTCAAAGGGGAAGAATCTATTGGTATGAGTCAAAGGACTGGGATTGGTGTAAAGAAGAAGGTGAACCTGAGAGGATGTTTTCTAATGAGACTCTGAGGGGTAAGCTATCTAGTTCTAGACTTGTCAACTTTGATGTGTGTAGTGTAGCTTTGTGAGAACAGAATACGATCGATTTTTCTTATTCCCAGGGAAGGACTCAGAGTCGGCTGATAGATTTACTTCCCCGGGCTAGACTTATTTTCTCTGGTTCCAATATTGTGCTCTTGTGGGACGAAACTGTGGGGTTATGTGGTCTTGAGATTTGGTGTGCAGAGATCTCTTTAAACTGTGGGGTTATATAGTCGAGATTTGGGGTAACATGGAGTGGTCTAGTGCTGTTATTACAAAGGTTTTGTACTCTATGAACTTGTCTCATCCTTGTTATAGGTGATATGAAGTGGTATAATGTTTTCATGGCCCTTGTATCCTCCTCTCTTAGATTACTACTACTAAACTTTAGGTCTTGTATGTTGCTTCTGTCGTCACTCTATGAACTTGCCTCATCTTTATCTATTAATATAACTTATTTGAGTTTCTCTTATGTTATCTGTAATTGATTTTCATGTTCTAATAGTTTCATTAATTGTTTCCATGCTCCTCCTTTCAAATCACTGTTACATCTCCCTAACATGGGATCAGACTCTATATATAATCTAATTCTGAAACGAACACCACTATTATTTTAAACAGGAAAATAATAGTGAAAGTGAAACATGAATTCTAAAAAATATATATATTTTATGTCTTGAAAATAAATTCATATGCTAATACAGTATATATTATATAAGAGTCAATAGAAGATGAAATGAAAACTAGATGTTGAGGAAATATATGTAGAAGATGACAACATAATTGGTAGTTAAAAAATTAATTACAAATAAATTACTTAAACTTGGAAAGATAATGTATATGACATAAAATATTTGAGATCTCATTCATGGTGTGAACGATTTTTTTTTTTTATAATCATGACAATAGAAATATTATTAAAATTAAAGTTGGGCTTAACCGTTAGGTCATGTAATTTTGAAAAGTGAGATAAGATAGACATATTCGTGAATTGGTCGAGAATTCTATTAAACCAAGCTACACTTTTTTATGGATAAAACAAGATCGGTAAAATTAGTATAGCGACAGGGTATTATATATGTATATCTCTACACTAAATAATATTATATTTGTATCAACATATAATCGTAAATGATATCTACAATTAGGTATCGATAATTAATCTGAAAACTTTGAAGTAAACATCTTCATGAAATAATAATAAGAAATAAATCTCTTAATAATAAAGGTTCATGAACTGATAGTTGATGTCGTTTAATGACCCTTACCTGAAGCTCATTTTAGTTATCAAAAAATTCTACTACCAAGATTTTTTTGGTTAAATTAATTGAACGACCAAAAAATCTATAAAAGAACGTTGCTTAAACTCAAATATGAGGAGAAGGTGTTTGCTTGCATGATGTTGTGACGTGAAAGACTAAAATTCTTTGTCGCCAAACACAACAACAACGACAATACTAGTTAAGCCCAATCATTTAAAAATTAAAAACCCATAACAAAAATTAATTAGCTTTGCATGATTACATGATTGTGTGTACTGAAAATGATAGCTATCATTTGAAGTTTATACATATACTGAGTAATAATAGAAATAATTAAGAACACAATCATAAATAATAAAAATTTAATGGTTAATAGAAATTTACTAAGATATCTCTGCAAAATTAAACTTTAATTCTTAGTAAGAAGTGTTTTTTTTTGTTTAACTTCAATCATATTACAATGTTGCTTGAGGAGGGATTTCCCAGCCTTTCATCTCCTGCTCACGAGCCTTGAAAAATTCTATCAACTCAGGCACAAGCTCCTCATCATTGTGAATTGTCACAAACCTGTCTAAGAAAACATGATTCTTGTAGATCAAGACAGTTAAAATGGAAGGGAGTTCACTTCCAAGCAAGCCTTTGGACGTGAGAGCTTTCACCACATTACACCTTGGTACGATCCTCTCCTCCATGTTGTATGAAAGCATAGCACCGCTCAATCCAGTCAAAGGCCAATCCATCTCCTTCATAAGCAACTTAATATGCAGTACAAGAAGGATGTTGTTTGAGCATCTTCTTGAACTGAATCCTAGGCGTAGAAAGGTTTCATGGGTGTTTAATATGTTTACCTCAAAGATTTCAAGACCAGTATGAAATTTCTTAAACATAAACCATAAATCCTCCACAGCCAAACATATCCTCATATAAGTCTTGATATTTTATGCTACTATTTTTTCATTCATTTTGTAAAAAAAACTTTAGGGCTTCAACGAATTTCGGCTTCCTAGGATCAATACCCTTGCCAAACACTTTATGGATTGATTTTCAAACCTCTTTAAGTCATATACCGGTGTGTGATTAGTTCGAAGCACTCATATCAATTGTTTATGTGGCACTCCAAGTCCTGTCAACATCTAGAAGTTTCCCATAACATATCCCAAATATCCGCCCTTTAGAAAAAGTAAAGGAACATAAGAACAACCCACAACCCTCATCATAGGGCAACCATATTTTTACTGCTTTAAGCTTAAATAACTTTGGACAAACCATGCACGTCCATATGGTTTCTCTTCATCATCAAGCGCAATTTAAAGCGCGAACATATTTTTTCCATTCATTACATGGCTCTTCTCCAACCTTCTTCAGCCATAATACAAATTAGAATCTGAGGTCAAAATGAATCCTAAACCTTACTAACTTAATTTCCTTAACTGCTAAATATAAACATATTGTGTATTAACCATCAAGACAAAATATATATATATGGTAAAACCTATAAATTAATAATGTTGAGACCATGTCATTTTATTAATTTATAGTGATATTAATTAATTAATTAATTTATATCTCTTATTTATATATGTGTTTTTAATTATTTTATTTTTTTTTTAAATTATGAATTGAGACAATTTACAAAAAAACTTGATTAGACTTTTGGAAGTTATAAATTTTATGGTTTTGAAATTGAAATTTTAATATTTAGAAAAAAAATATTGATGATAAATTACAAAATCTATAGATAAATTTGCTTATACACATGACACACATAAATTCAAATTCTTGAATAATAATCTCAATTGTTGTATTTTAATAGACTAAAAACGATCAAAATGAAAATGATGCATATTTGTTTTTTTTTTTTAATGGCAATTAATGTTTTAGCTATTTTTATGAAATGTGTATTTTATAATATCATGGTTTGAAAATATAACATAACAATTTTTTTAATATAAATGAGCTATAGAAGATTATATAATTATAATGTATATGGTTATTAATTTATGATGATAATGGGACTATATATTTACATAGAGAATTCAGAAAAAAATATTATCGTATCGGCTTTTGCTACTTTGCAGTGTTTATTAATTAATAGAGGTTTTACCGTATATATATTTCAAATATGAATATCGATACAATTTCCATTGCGTATTTTGTTTAAAATAAATGAGTTGATTTCCTATTATGCTTCTTTTTGGTTTGTGTATATTAGGATTTCACAAAACAACACACCATTATTAAAAGATGTTAGAACAAGGATTTACGAGTTATATATTTGGTAAACTAATTTCTAGGTCTAAGCATTCTGACGTGCATATAGGGTTTAATTTTACTAATTATAGTCATTTACATTTTGAAAACTATTAAGTATTCATACTTGTTTTAACAAGTGATATTTACAACATTAGAAATTATCGAAATCTTTTGTTACATAATAACACAAGTTATGTAAAGGTTTTATCCATCCGAGCAGTTCACGTGGGGAGCATCGGTGTTATTTGTAAACCACAAAAGATATGAGATTTTCTGGTTATGTATGGATTAGGGACTTAATTGAGTCATAGTGAATAACAAGTATCATCTTCCTTGAACTGATGACTTGTTGGATGAGTCTAGAGGAGCTACGAACTCTCATGAACCTCATAGAGATGAATTTGTTCCCATAACCACTTTGGCCAGATTTTTGATGAATTTCTCATTATAATACAAATAGCTTGATTCCCTAGTCCCTACTAGGTCAATTCACTACTCTTTGATATGTTTTTGGTGTTGATCAACTTACTTTTATATGCGATCTTGCACGACTAGTACTATATATTAGATACAAGCCTAGTGGTTGAACAATGTGGACGAGGCCTTAAGCCCACGTAGTTGTAAACAAACAACTAAGATCTTATCAATGTTCATTTAAGTGGTCTTACTACAAATCCATTGTGTTTGTAAATGACTCCCATATGTTTCTGTGTGTGTGTAACTTTACGGCATTAGCAATGATAGGAAACTAAAGGGAAATGCATGTTCTAAAGGTCTTCTATGTTTCTTATACATTATTTCAAATGAAAGAATAATGTATTCACTTGTATTACTTGGACCTTAAAGTCTAATATTTATACACACTTACAAAGTCTAACCCTAATATGATAAAGTTAAATTTACATAATCCTAATCTACAATATTAGGAAAATATCCTTAATATATATCCTCAATAGCATTGTATCTTAATTTGTGTTTATCAACATTTTCATTTTTTTTTTCATTTCAAATGACAAATATAACCAGGGATCGATTCTTCCCAGACGCAGAATTGCTAACTTTATCCCTTTGGCCACATGGGTATGATGGGTCTCTTGCTTAAGACCCATTTGAAAAACTTGGAGAAGGGGGGAGGGATATACCCGTGGGATACCCTCTCTCAAAGAATTAATCTCGGATCCTTCGATAGGTCCGGGGATTTACCATAGGTAATAAAAAAAAATTAAGAAAAAATGACAAATATATTTATGAATATCTGTCTTTCACATCGTTGCGAGTGAAGTGGTCGAACATGATAAACTCAAAAACAAGAATTATCACATGAATTGGGATACATAATTTTGATTTTTAGAAACGTATAAAAATCTATAAATTTTAAAAAATTTAAACGTTCATATAAATACTATAAAAGCTCATCGAATATATGTTTTCATAAACTATAGCTTCCACTATCATGATCTATGATGTATGTATATATATTTTCTCACATATTAATGATAATTTGAAGTACGTTTGTCTAATTAAAGAAAAAATATAATGGTCGTCGGTCCTAATATTACGGAAAGTGTCGAACAAAATTGAGTATAAGATAAGAGATATTTTAAGCATAATGAAGTAATGTTGGATTAAAGTTTTTAAAACATTTTTGGGATATAATAGAGAGTGTGTTTCAAAGGTGACAAAGGCACCAAGACAAACTAATTAACTATAATTGTTTCAAAGCAAAAGTCATTAATCTTTGACCCTACAACACCCATTTAAAGGCAAACAATGATAATTTGCAAACATGTGTTATGAGTTGGTTTAAATTAACTTATATAAATTTATGTACTCACTTCCATTTATAATCAAGTTTTATTTTTGTGCAATGTGATAATTAGCATCAGTCTCTTATGAGGTGTATATATAAAGAAATGTATGGTCAAAAGTTACTTTTGTTGAGTTTTAAGTACCGTTTAACAACTAATAAAGTTGTGTATATGATAAAGAGAAATCTCACAAAAGTCATCAAACTAGGCATATATTGTAAAGATTTCATTAGGTTCGGCGAAAAGAAAACAATAGGTTTATTCATATAGATATGATACAAAATTACAAGACATAGATTACTATATTTTTAACTGATCATAATTAAATTAAACAAAATATGCATAAGGTTTGCTTGCATAATATTTATTGATGGATTAAAAAAAAAAATTACTGCACACAGAATTTATTTTAATAATTTAGATTACATGGAAATGTGAAAAAACAAAATATGCATAAATCTTCATTATGATTTTTTTTTTGGTCCATTTCTAAATATGAAGTTTTTAAACAACTTCTTTAAAATTTTTAATTCTTCATAAGCATATATCATTTTGACAAAACATGCCAAAATTATTAATTCTATTATAACATTATACTTTCAAAATCATGCGATACTAACCGATTATTATAGAAAGTAATTTTATTCTCTTCCAAAATTAATGGTACCATAAAGTGTAGGCCAAATTTTGAAAAATTCTAGGTCTTCAAATATATATAATGTAGATATCTAGTGATAATTAAATTATAAAATTAGTAAAACTTGTTTGAGAGTTGTTTGTTGTTATTGCATATTGTGTCCCCTACCAAACATCGATGTATCGTAAAAAATAATAAAAAGACATTCATATCATATATAACATGATATCAACATTATGTTTGGAACAAAGTTTTATAATTTTTCTTTTCCAAAATAACAACATTCTTATCGATGGATCAAATTAGAAAATAAATAAAAAGAATGATCACTACAATAGGATTAAACAGTAGACCACAACAACTTTTTCAGCACATCACATGGCCAGATTTTGGCCACAACCCAAATCTTGAATCTTTTGTTAAACAATAATTATTAGGAATACTTATAGAATATTTAAACTCTTAAAAATGAGATGCTTTGCTCAAGAAAAAGGGTGCAAACAACCAAATCCACCTATTCTACTATTTATATATTTGTCTCTTGGCCCCTTGGTCTATTAGTATTCACTATTTAGTAGTCTTGAGTACTTGCTTATAATAGTTAATCATGATAATAATAACTAACGAAAAATAGTTAAGGGATTTGAGAAGACCGACGACCAAAAAACTCATTTAAAATCATTCGAGATTATGAACCGAGATTTAGATTTTATAATAGAAAATACAATTTTTCGTCGATTTTAACAATATGTTTTTTTTTCCTATAAATTTGATTTCATAAAAGAAAAGTTTTTCTATTTACATATTTATGTAATGTTTAATTTAGTTTTTTTTTCTATTGGAAAAATAGATGTTGTAAAATGTATACAACGCATAACAATTAAACTTTGATTTACAAAGCTCTCTCCACTACCGAGTCTATTACTTCTGGTCTCGATCTTAACCAATTTGCTCTATTTTCTGATATGAACATCTTATACATGTATGATTATAACTATTTTATTGATAGATTGTAAAATATATCTATAGCAAATCTATTTAACAACTAAACCCATCAAATCATTTACTATAGTTCATTAGAGAATTTTACACTCCAAAGATTTGTAGTAGGGTTCGAAAGAGAAAGAAGGGTTTGTGACCCATACAATGTTTTTTTTTCCCTAACTTCTCTTTCATTACTTTTTAAAGCGAGTTTGCAATTGCAAAAGAAAATTATCAAAAGTCACCATAAGGATACAAATAAAACCACACATAATCAAATGGTTATATAAACTATAGAACAAAAAATCGAAATTTAACCTTTTACCAAAAAACCAAAAATCGTAGAAGGCACAATAACAACCCGATGCTACCGAAAATTTCATCGTTCTTTTGGTCCGTAACAGACTTATCTCTTTCACGCAACAAGTAAGCTCCAAACTAAAAGATGGTTTACAAATTTGGTAAACAAATTTGGTAAACAAATTTTTTTTGGTTGAATAAATTTTACATTCGTTAAACAAAACAATATAACTAAAGAAAGCAAAAGTTACACTACACTATTCTTAAAAGATGTATAATGTAGTGGCGAGTAACAAAGGGAAATTGAACGACCAAAAAATCTATAAATCATAAAACTCAAATATGAGGAGAAGGTGTTGCTTGCTTGCATGATGTGGTAACGTGAAAGACTATAAAATTCTTTGTCGCCAAATAAAACAGCAATGGCGACAACACATAACCAACAACATCACTAGTGATCATTTCTAGCAACAGTGTTCATATTCACCAATCACCATTCTCATTGTATACTACTTTTTTAATTTGTGTATATTCTGGACTATTGAAACAAACCTTATACATGGGCTTTTCTTTCAATTATAGGCCCAATCATCTTAAAAACACATAAGAAAAATGAATAGTTTTGCATGATTACATGGTTGTATATGTACAGAAGAAAGTAATGGCTTATCATTTAACGTTTTCATATACTATTTGCTGACGGTATTTTTATACCCAAACTACGAGACCCGACAAATAGCAACATAAACTCACAAAAAATTCAAATTCCCAATCTAAACTATATGAAATCAGCCAAAATCAACATATATCAAAACGGTATTAGTAATATGACGTCGTTTCGTGAGTTTTGGATTCTCGAATCAAGGAACTGTTAAAACAAATACTCATCGAATCTTCAATTCAAGAGCACTAAACTCAAGAAACGACTTCGTTTTTCTCAACTCTAATGTACCATCACTACCACGGTGTCGGCTGACTCATCGCCGTTAAGTAGTTAACTAAAAATGTTTGAGTATATGTTGATTTTGACTGATTTCATATAGTTGAGGTTGGGAATTTGAATTTTTGCGAGTTTAAGTTGCTATTTGCCAGGTATCGTAGTTAGGGTATAAAAATACCTCCAGCAAATAGTCTGGCTTGATTTTCCCTCCCATTAAGAACACATTCATAATAGAAATTTACTAAGAGATATCTGCAAAATTTAAATTTTTACTTTCAGTAGTTTTTTAACCTTTGTTTATGATATTTTAAAGCATTTTTACCCATGACAACAACAATACCAACAAAAATTAGATATAACTTTATTTACTATTTGTGTGTATATATAATTTAACTAACAATCTTGGTCATATATAATTTGAAGATAGAAAAAAAAAACAAAACACGACAAAGCAAATATAATATCAAGAGAAAAGAAACAAAACAAGATAAATCAAAGTTTGATTGTGCATCCACACCAACCACTAACATGGCAGATTTAGTTACAATTATCACCTTACATGCTATTATAAAGCTATATAATGATTCCATAAACATATATACCCTAAGAATTGAATAATGTAGCACATGCGTGGACAATTATTTTCTCACTATATAACATATCTTAACTTGTATAATCATTAATCAAAAGGATATATAAATATAATTACATAGTAAACATTAAAATTCTTTTGTGATTTTGTTATAAATTTTATTTGATTTGATAGATCTATACATCTTTAAATGTCCAACATCTTATTAAATACATAATTAAAACCATACGACCAATACCATACTTCTGACGATTATTAAATCACTTCGTCGTACACTATTATTACAAGACAGTTCTATCCAATATTCATATATGCAAATATATAATTTTTTAAAATTTTTATTTTGAGTTTGTTGTAATGTATATCTCTAGAATTTTAATTATGTAAATAAAAAATAGATAATTTATAATGGGATAAACGAAACATCGTTGAAGCCGTGAAGTGGCATTGGTCTACACCAAAAGCAACACAAAAAGACAACTACTTCACATGGTTTGCTCTTACATTCATAACCCAATCTAACTCACTTTTTTTTAGTTGGTTGTAATTTTGTAATTACTATTCTAGCACCACTTTGTAGTAATAGGTATATTATAATTTCCCTTTGTCAAAATTATAATTTCCTAAATTAATAATCGATGGAAAATGTAATTCTTTTGTCACAGTAGAATATGTGAATAAGGCTTTAAAAGTTTACGTAAGTTAAGAAGCATTTGATTAAACGTGTATGATGATTTTTTTTTTATATAGAAAACATTTGAATATATGATCATTCATCATCATTAGTAAGAAAAATATAGGGTTAGGATCACGAGTAAATTTGTATATATACAAGAATTTAACATAGAAAATAAGTTAAAAAAAAAAAAAGACAAATGTAATAATAAAGAATTATAGGACGTTAGAGTAGATATAAAAAGTGTGTTTAACGGTCCCAAATTGGCTAAAGTATTTAGAGAATGATTCAGAGTCATAATAAGATCAAAATGAATTAAAATCCGAATGAGTATAAACTTTCACTTAATAACCATCCAAACTTTAAAATTTGTATACCATTAACTCGGTTTTATATGATAGTTTGTTTTTAAACGTATATTGTCAATTGCAAAATTTTAAAGAAGTTTAAAATATTATAATTATTATATTTAAACTTAATTAAAATTTTAAAATAACACGGACATATTATATTAGATTACATATTGTTTGACGAGAAGGGTTATGAATCGATATTACTAAAAATTTAAAATATTATTAATTTAATTCTTTGGTTCAAGATTAATGAAAAAATTTAATCATGAAATCTTCACTAAGATGGTTTTTTTAGTTTAATAAAATCTTTCTCATTTTTTCTACCATGTAGTCATTCCTAAATTATGTTCCGTTTTTATATTTCAGATACATGTCGAGTACTCAATGAGACAATCTTTCGTCACTTAGATTTGTTTGGAAATCATCTATTATATCTACATTAAGATTTTCTTGCCAACTTGAATATATAAAACTCTAACATTATAAATTTTAACGATCATAACACCTATAATGATAAGAGAAAACATAGTAATCTAATGTCTCGATTTTTTAAAACAATTTTTAAATGGGAAATTATCTTAAATACCACAAAATGAGTATTTTCCAAAAATACCATTATTAGTTTTATTTTTCAAAAATACCACTAAAATATTTTTGTTTCTAATAATATCACAAAATTAAAACTAACATTTTAAAATTCAAACCAAATTTTTAAATCCTAAACACTAAACTCTATCCCTAAAAAATATACCCTAAATATAAATAGTCAACCCAAACAAAAAAATAATAATTATACACCTTCAAAAATTAGATTTTTATGTTTATGGTATTTCTGGAAAAATAAACCTGTTCTGGTATTTTTGGAAAAAGAAACTTAAATGTGCTATCCATGGGAATTTCTCATTATAAATCACTATATTACTTCCTAGATTAATTATAATTTGAGCTATCAATGATTTCTAACTTTTATTTAAAATCTTGACCTCATAATTCTCATTTGATGAAAAGGTACAAATTTCAACATTGAAAAAGTTATATCAAAGTAATAGACATTTAGTTTATTTTTCTATATGAATAAGATAAATATATATTAATTGAGTATATGTGATGATTTTAATGTATATTTGATTTTTATTAATTACTAAAGAAAATAAAATAAAATTCATTGTCAATTGTGATAATGAATTATTTGAATCATAAATAAATAAATAAATATATATATCAAAATTTTAACTTGAGTTTTTAGAAATTATTAGTAATATATGATGTTATCTAAATGTGGAGATACAAAATACATGATGTTGTATAGAAATTATTAGACAAAACCAAAGTTCGTCATCATTGTGATGAAGACTTTATTGGATTTAAGCAGTTCAAAAATTTAACATGATTTTTTTTGTAAATGATAAATTTAATTTCAGTTTATAATTTTAATATTTTGATTTAAGAAAAGCATTTTTTTTTAAATCTCTATTATATCAAAACAATTTATTGAACTCACTAAACTTATTTAGTCTTGTAGTGTACCAAAAATGAGTTCATGTCCACAACATGTCTAAATTTTGATTACTAGAGAGTGTGATTTTTTTTTTGAGTAAACTTACCAGAAATGATATAGATAGAGATAAACTTACAAGAAATTTCAACTATATTAAAGTGTTAATCTATCCATGATAATTTTATAACGTATAATCATATGATATTTTGTGTGGATTAGTTGTATGTGTTTCAAAATGTTGTATGCAATACGAGTTTTTTGGTCGATAATATCATTAATAATAGTTCTATATAATAAATACACCATAAATTTAAGAGATTATTATTCATATTTTGAAATCAACCAAAAAAGGTAAATGCAAATCAAAATTACTATAAACCCAAATATAGCTTATTTTCACATGATATTAGTTATAATAAGAAAATAGCTCAAATCCAAGTTATTTAGAATTTAATAGTGATAAAACACACCTATTTTTATTATGATTTGTCTTCCATAAATTTTGTAAATAAAAAATCAGAGTTTGACTGTTTAGTATCCATTCTCAATAAATTAAGTCAAGCTATCTAAATATGTTGATGCAAAACATCTATCCTTATCTAAAAAATTGTTAAACAAAAAAACTTATAATGGTAATAATACATTTTTATTGACTTATACATTAAATACAATAGAATATTTTTTTTGTCACCACTTTAACATGTTTTTTTTTTTAAATGACACATCCAACAACATTTCTCTCTTTCTATTTCTCACCAGAGGAAAACAAAAAAATTGCATAATTTTTAACATCTCTATTTATGCAAAACCATAACTTTAAATTACACCAGATTCTCATTTATATTTTTCAAAAATAAGGAATTTAATTACTTTATATCAAACTCAACCCAACAAATCAAAATCGAAATCAAAAGTAACCTTTATATTATTTTTATATAACAAAGATTATATATACAATTACAACTAGCTTTATACGAATCTCTCATTTCTCAATGCTCTTCTTACACAAGTCTTTGACCACTAGTCTTCTTCACTCTCTCTCTTTCTATATATATACACCAAATCACTTCCTTCTCCAAACACCACACTCTCTCTTCTCTCTTCTCTCTTCTCTCTCTCTCATCACTTCAAAACAAAGACACTCGTAAATGAGTTCTTGAACACTTTTGTCAGAAATTTCAAGAAACCTCAATGATCTCGTTTTCTCACTGAAACCACATCACAAACTTCGTTTCTTACAAAAACACGGATCTTGAATTTTCAAGAAAACCATGTCGGAAACTAACACGGGAGATGCAAAGACTGTTCCACAAGAAGCAGAGAAGAAGAAAGAACAGAGTTTACCATTCTTTAAACTCTTCTCTTTCGCTGATAGATTTGATTATCTTTTGATGTTCGTTGGTTCTCTTGGTGCCATTGTTCATGGTTCTTCTATGCCTGTCTTCTTTTTACTGTTTGGTCAAATGGTTAATGGGTTTGGTAAAAACCAAATGGATTTGCATCAAATGGTTCATGAAGTCTCAAGAGTAAGTTAGAAAAAAAAACCAAAACTTTTTTCTTGTTTTTATCAAATTTAGATCCAAGATCTGATCTGATCTGTTTGGTTTTTGCAGTATTCTCTGTATTTTATCTACTTGGGTTTGGTTGTTTGCTTCTCTTCATACGCAGGTTTGTTTGTTCTTTAATCAAAATCTAATCTTTTTTCTATAAAACCCAGAAAACATATACTAACATCACATTATATACAAAATCAAGAAATTAATAAAAAGCATCGATTTTGAGTTTTTTTTTTTAATTAGATTCTTGTACTGTGAAAATATGTATTTTTTTACTTTTTACTTTCTTTTTCTTAACAAGAAAAAAAAATGGAATTTCCAGTTTATTTATTTATTTACATCAATCAGATAAAAGTATAAAACCCGGAAACAGAATCAGATTATAAACAAGATCAAGAAATTTACTTTAATAATTTTAGATTTTTCTTTCTAATTTACTTTAATAATTTCTGAGTCTTTTTTAGATTATAAACAGTAATTTTTTGAGTTTTTTAGTTATTTACTTTAATCAGAAAAATTAACAAAAAAAATAATTTTTGAGTTTTTATTAGATTTCTTACCAAAATTACTGTGAAAGTAAATATTTTTTTTTACTCTTATAATACTTTTTTTTTTTGAATGGTATTGTCTCGATTAAAAAAGTATAAGAAATCACAATCTAGAGAGAATCAAAATATATTAAAAAAAAGTTTTATAAATTTTAATAAGTTAAAAGGATAAGCCAAGTCCACGTGATTCATGGACTACTACTTTGTCTATATCGATAAATAAATTCATTACAACTTCATAAAAATTCTTTTTTTTTTGTATAACAATTTATTACAACTTCATATAAATATTAACTTTTTTTGTATAACAATTTATAAATAATAATAATACAGAGATTGCATGTTGGATGTATTCTGGAGAAAGACAAGTAGCAGCATTAAGGAAGAAGTATCTTGAAGCAGTTTTAAGACAAGATGTTGGGTTCTTTGATACTGATGCAAGAACTGGTGATATTGTCTTTAGTGTTTCTACTGATACTCTTCTTGTTCAAGATGCCATTAGTGAAAAGGTTAGTATGAATTTTAATAATTTTTTTTTGCTTTTTTTGGGTTTTGAGTTTTATGTTCTGTAATTGTATGAGACATGTTTGTGTATAAAAAAAACTAGATTATGGGTTAGGGAGGGTCCTTTTGTGTTTTGTGATGAGTCTTTATCATATTGCTTTGGTATGGTTTATGTTAGCATTAGTTGTTTTATCTTGCGCTTGTTCTCAGGTGGTAGGGAAATTAAAAGGACAAGTATGTTTTTTTTGTTGTTGTAAGTTTTGTGTAAGTTATACATTTTAAATTGAATATAGAAATAGGGATTTTTTAAAAATTATTTTCCTATAAAAGTAGCAATATGATTTATTTTAAAGATTTTTTGGGGTGAAAATATACATTTTAAAAATTTTGGCTAAAGAAATAAGGATTTTTAAATTAGTTTATTAGTTTTTCTTAAATAACTTTTGGGTGAAAAAAAACAGTTTTTAAAAATTGACTAGGGAAATATTTGTTTAATTGTTTTTTTAGTTTTTTTTTTAAAGTGTTTTTGGGTGAAAATAAACATTTTTAAAAATTAACTATATCACTAATTATTTTTTCAATTATCTTATTAGTTTTTTTCAATAATAGCAATTTTTCACAATATTTATTATCATATTATTATTACAAAATGTCTAAGTACATTGAAATATAAATAGTACAAATTATATCTGAAAATGTTTTTTTTTTTCGTTTCAATTTCTGTAATTATTTTGTTTTGTTTCTATTTTATCTCCTGTCTCTGTGGTGCACGTTAGCAAAGTACGACATAACATGCACTGGGGTCACTTTGTTTCATTACTATTGTCATCACTCTTAAATACATAACAGAGTAGTTGAAAAATAAAAATTGAATCTTTACTTTTTTTGAATATGTCAGGTTGGTAACTTTATACATTACCTCTCAACGTTTTTGGCTGGACTAGTTGTTGGGTTTGTATCAGCATGGAAACTAGCTTTGTTAAGTATTGCTGTGATTCCCGGAATCGCTTTCGCCGGCGGTTTATATGCTTATACACTCACCGGAATCACTTCAAAGAGCCGTGAGTCTTATGCTAACGCCGGCGTTATCGCCGAACAGGTATAAAGTTTGTAACTTTATTTGTTTTTTCTTTATTGCCCACTAACTGTTCGACGTAATGCTTATTTACTGTTCTTAGGCTTGCTTCTTTGTACTTGATCTCTCAAATGATTATGTTTTTTTCTTGTTTGAGTTCCTTCTTATTCAATCTAAAGACTTGAACAGTGTTTTAATCATTTTTGGTTTTAACTTTATTGAGAATGATTTGTGTGTTTTTTTGCAGGCTATTGCTCAAGTTCGAACTGTTTACTCTTATGTTGGAGAGAGTAAGGCACTTAGTTCGTATTCTGATGCGATTCAGTATACGCTTAAGCTTGGTTATAAAGCTGGGATGGCTAAAGGATTGGGTTTAGGATGTACTTATGGAATAGCTTGTATGTCATGGGCTTTGGTTTTTTGGTATGCTGGAGTTTTTATTCGGAATGGACAAACCGATGGAGGAAAGGCGTTTACTGCTATATTTGCTGCCATTGTTGGTGGAATGTAAGAAACTAACAACATAGGTAGTTTTTGTTCTATTTATATACTTGGATCAGTGGATGTGACATTTTTTGTGTGTATTGTTTTAGGAGTTTGGGACAATCTTTCTCTAATCTAGGGGCGTTTAGTAAAGGTAAAGCGGCTGGTTACAAGTTGATGGAGATAATTAACCAGAGACCGACGATAATTCAAGACCCGTTGGATGGGCAATGCTTGGAGCAAGTTCATGGGAACATTGAGTTTAAAGATGTGACTTTTAGCTATCCTTCACGGCCTGATGTTATGATCTTCAGGAACTTTAATATTTTCTTCCCTTCTGGGAAAACTGTGGCGGTTGTTGGTGGCAGTGGCTCTGGAAAGAGTACTGTTGTTTCCCTCATTGAGAGATTTTACGATCCAAACAATGGTAATTTTATTGAAAAGAAAGTTTCTCTTTTTTTTTTTCTATCTGAGTCTTTGGCTTGTGGCTGGATCATAACTTTGTGTTTTCTTTGATGAGCAGGGCAAATCTTGTTGGATGGTGTTGAAATTAAGAAGCTTCAGTTGAAGTTTTTGCGTGAACAAATTGGGCTTGTGAATCAAGAACCTGCGCTCTTTGCCACCACTATACTTGAGAACATACTCTACGGGAAGCCTGATGCAACAATGGTTGAAGTCGAAGCTGCTGCTTCTGCTGCGAACGCACATAGCTTCATTACATTGCTTCCTAAAGGTTACGACACGCAGGTATTAATCACTATCGGTTGATGGTATTTGATTATATTTCTAAGACAATTTCATGGCCTTCTGCTTAATATCTGGTTTTTGTGCTGAATGTCAATAAACTTAGGTTGGAGAACGCGGTGTTCAACTATCGGGTGGACAGAAACAGAGAATCGCAATTGCTAGGGCGATGTTGAAAGACCCAAAGATTCTGTTACTAGATGAAGCTACGAGTGCTCTTGATGCTAGCTCTGAGAGCATTGTTCAGGAAGCTTTAGACAGAGTTATGGTAGGGAGGACCACTGTGGTTGTTGCTCATCGTCTCTGCACCATCAGAAATGTTGATTCCATTGCTGTGATACAGCAAGGCCAAGTTGTTGAAACCGGAACACATGAAGAACTCATTGCCAAATCTGGTGCTTATGCATCTCTCATCAGGTTTCAAGAGATGGTTGGTACTCGGGATTTCTCAAACCCGTCAACACGTCGCACTCGTTCAACCCGTTTAAGCCATTCTCTGTCAACAAAATCACTCAGTTTAAGATCAGGAAGTTTGAGGAATCTGAGCTATTCATACAGCACTGGAGCTGATGGTCGGATAGAGATGATTTCAAACGCAGAGACTGATCGAAAGACTCGTGCTCCTGAAAACTACTTCTACAGGCTTCTCAAGCTTAATTCACCAGAATGGCCTTACTCAATCATGGGAGCAGTTGGCTCAATTCTATCTGGTTTCATTGGTCCTACATTTGCTATTGTGATGAGTAACATGATCGAAGTCTTCTACTACACAGACTATGATTCAATGGAGAGAAAAACAAAAGAGTATGTTTTCATCTACATCGGTGCTGGTCTCTACGCTGTAGGTGCTTATTTGATCCAACATTACTTCTTTAGCATCATGGGAGAAAACCTCACTACAAGAGTAAGAAGAATGATGCTCTCAGGTATATAACAAAATCCAAGCTAGTCTCCTATCCAATTTGCTACAAAATGTCTTTCCATTTCCAATAAAAATTTTGGTTTCTTGAATAATCAGCTATCTTGAGGAATGAGGTTGGTTGGTTCGATGAAGATGAACACAACTCGAGCCTGATTGCTGCACGATTAGCTACCGATGCAGCCGATGTTAAATCCGCTATAGCCGAGAGAATCTCAGTAATTCTACAGAACATGACTTCACTACTCACATCCTTCATAGTTGCCTTCATTGTAGAATGGAGAGTCTCACTTCTCATCTTAGGCACATTCCCACTTCTAGTCCTAGCTAACTTTGCCCAGGTAAAAAAAAATCTAACCTTTTTACTCAAAATCACTTCTTTATTACCATCCAAATCATAGGGTTATATGATCTATGAGAATCTTGCATCCACCATTATGATCTCAAGAAAAAACGACAAAAGGCCAGATTTTTTTTTTTAATTTTTATATTGCTTTTCAAAAGTTCAAAACTTTATAGAACATGGCAACAACACATCCACTGCCTCTACACGTGCTTGCTTCATCTTCTTCTTTCTCTGAGTTGCATTTATTTTTACAATAATAATCATAAAAAAATTATTTCTACTTTTTGGAAATAGTGTAAGGGTCAAGATCATGGAGCCCTTACATCAATAAATGTGAAATTTTTTTAATCTCTGGGCATCTGTGTAGAATATTTATTATATAGTTTCTATTGGTAACTACGGCTCATAGATAACAGTGTTCACGAAAATAGCTAAGATTCCTCTGTCTTTTATGTATCTATCTTCTTGCTTTGCTTCTGCTAAATCTATTCTACTTTAAGCTTTCTTATTTACTTCTCTCTGAACTCTGAACTCTGAACTTGTGATCCCACTCTCTCATTATTTAATTCCTTTGCCCATAAAACCTTTACACTAAATCCAAAAGACACACCTGCAAGTCTTTTTTTTCATCCAAGAACCAATATTTTAGTTGGGAAACTCTTCATTGGTCAAAGTTGTTGTCTCAGTGTATTATTTACTTATCACTGTGTGTGTGTCAGTGTTTTTATACTATCCACTAGTCAATGTTTTCTTTGTTTGGTACATTAGGTTGTGATGAGTTTTATTTTTGTTTTTTACTAGCTGCAAGCTTCAGAACTTTGCTTTGATATCACCAACATGTTTTCACCCGTGATCTAACTTAGTTTGAAAATCTAACAATAGATTTGACACATAAGGACATAGATACATTGTACTTGGAATTGTTTTGATGAGGTTGATGTTTCATTGTTTTGCATATGTGATCAAAGTGAATTGTTTTACTACAGTTAAAAGTGAAAAAAGCAAGACTTTTGATTTGTTATCTTAATTTGAAAAGTTAATTGTGATTAATCATCTTGAATTGTTCTGATGCAAAAATGTGAATTTATGTGGTTATATTGCAGCAACTATCTCTAAAGGGTTTTGCCGGAGACACAGCCAAGGCTCATGCAAAGACTTCGATGATTGCTGGTGAAGGAGTAAGCAACATTAGAACTGTAGCAGCCTTCAATGCGCAGAGCAAAATTCTCTCTTTGTTCAGTCATGAGCTACGTGTACCTCAGAAAAGAAGCTTATACCGAAGTCAAACCTCGGGTTTCCTCTTTGGCCTTTCCCAGCTTGCTCTCTATGGATCCGAGGCTTTAATTCTCTGGTATGGTGCTCACCTTGTGAGCAAAGGCGAGTCAACATTCTCCAAAGTGATCAAAGTGTTTGTGGTTCTAGTCATTACTGCAAACTCTGTTGCTGAAACTGTCAGTCTTGCTCCTGAAATCATCCGGGGAGGTGAAGCAGTGGGTTCAGTTTTCTCGGTCTTAGATAGGCAGACTCGGATTGACCCGGACGATGCTGATGCTGATCCAGTTGAGACAATCCGTGGAGACATTGAGTTTAGGCATGTGGATTTCGCTTACCCTTCAAGACCTGATGTCATGGTTTTCAGGGACTTTAACCTCAGAATCCGAGCTGGACATAGCCAAGCTCTTGTGGGCGCCAGTGGCTCGGGTAAGAGTTCTGTGATTGCGATGATTGAGCGGTTTTACGACCCGCTTGCTGGAAAAGTGATGATTGATGGCAAAGACATCCGCCGGCTAAACCTGAAATCTCTTAGACTCAAAATCGGTCTTGTTCAACAAGAACCAGCTCTTTTCGCAGCAACCATCTTCGACAACATCGCATATGGGAAAGATGGTGCAACTGAATCCGAGGTAATCGAGGCAGCTCGAGCTGCAAATGCTCATGGTTTCATCAGCGGTTTACCAGAAGGTTACAAAACTCCAGTGGGAGAAAGAGGAGTACAGTTATCAGGTGGACAGAAACAGAGGATCGCGATAGCAAGAGCTGTCCTCAAGAACCCTACAGTGCTGCTTCTAGACGAAGCAACTAGCGCACTAGACGCAGAATCAGAATGCGTGCTGCAAGAAGCGTTAGAGAGGCTCATGAGAGGCCGAACAACCGTGGTAGTTGCTCACCGCTTGTCCACCATAAGAGGCGTTGATTGCATCGGTGTGATTCAAGACGGGAGGATTGTGGAGCAAGGCAGCCATTCCGAGCTTGTAAGTCGACCAGAGGGAGCTTATTCAAGGCTGTTACAGCTTCAAACTCATAGGATTTGAAGCTTGATGGATTCAAAAACAAAACAAAAAGTGGGGTTGTGTAATTTTTTTTTCTTATCTAAACTTAAATTTGGAATGTTTCAGTGAACTATAATGATATTATGAATAGGTGTAGATAATGAAGCTTTTGAGTGTTTATTGAAAAATCCATTCCTAAAATTTTTAACAACTTGGATGTTATTTATTTGAGAATGTTCCAAGAATGTATCAAACTCACTAAAATCGATAAATTAATATCGCAATAATCAATAAATCTAATACATTAATAATTATATAATCGATAAATTAATATCTCAATAATCAAATTATATTTCAATGTATTTGAGATGAGATCCTCAATATCAACTTCACCACTAGTAATGTTTCCCACATTTGATCAAATATCTCACATTTTTACTTTGTGTTAAACATTTAATTTCGTTTTCTACAAATGTTAACTTCTAGATTTATTAGATTAATTATGATTATCAGTGTTTCATATACTCAAATGGTTCCTCTATATTTATCCTATAACTGTTGAAAATGAAACTTCAATTATTTAGTTCGTTTCACTATTTTCTTCTTTTCTTATATATCTTTTTGTGTGTGGGGGACATAAAGTTCCAATAATTTATATGGAAAGAAATTTTAAAAATAAAAATAAAGAATCCAACTGTGAAACTCTTTAATCTTATTCTATCTGTTTGATCTCTTTGCCTTTATTTGCTTTGCATGTGGTTTGTTGTTTATGATAATGACCATATCTTCTTATAATTCTTTTTTCCCCAATCAAACACATCAAATATTATAAAATTATACACTCCTTCCATTATTTATTAGTTTTAAGGTTATTTCACACTAATTAAGAAAATACTTAAAAAAATTTTATTTTATTCTTTTTAATATATTTTTAATTGGCCAAAACATTAAAACAGTTAGGATAAAAATATAATTACAAATATTTGCATTGGAAATCTAAAACGACAACTATTATAAAACAAAATTTGAACTCTAAAACGAAAACTAATTAAAAACGGAAAGACTATAATTCGTGTATTATTAGAAGGCAGTACATGTACACAATTAAATTTTCAAGATGCAAAATGGAATAAATAAGAGTGAAATATAAACATTTTTTTTTAAAAAGTAAAAATCATCATTGCATATCTTAGTGAAGATAGTCATATGTATTCTAAAAGCATCTCAGGCTAAAGTAAACTTTTTTTTTTTGGGGCTAAAGCTGAATTAAGTTATGAATTTTATGGAAAGTGTTACTTACTGTATTAGTAAGTAAGTAGTGTTGTTATCATTACAACTTTAAAAAATAATAATTGTGAGTGTAAGCAAAACTTTTATAAATATAAAGATTAAAGATTGAACATGAAGAAGCAGCATTGGGAAGGACTCGCAATGTCGTCCCTACTCTCTCACTGACACACCTCAAGTGTTCTAGTGCTGTTGGGTTTCACTTTACAGTAGTATACGTATTTTTGTATAGACAGATAGTGTAGAAAATCATAAAGAAGAATAATCATTGAACTTAATGAAGAATAATCATGAAGTTTATGATTTTAGTGGCCACGATGAAAATTGAGGATTAAAATGGCCAAAATGGATAAGTTCGGAATTTAAATAACATTTTTTTTTCTAATTTTTATTGTGCGAATTAATCATATTCTCACTTCTTTTTTTTCTTTCTTTAATAATGTTAGCACTTAAGAGAATTTAGCACGGAGACACCGTTTTTGAGTTTCTTACTCCCTTTTCCATTATGTTGGATTTTTTAAGGTTTATTTTTTTGTACTATTTTATAAGATTTTTCTCAAGTTTCTATACATTTTTATATTAATTAAATAATTTTTGACGATTAAAGTTTTTGTAATTTGTTTTGAGAATTTTTGAGAAATGCCTCTTTTATTGTACCTCTTTTTAAAAATACCACTCTTTTATATCCATTTTCAAAGATACCCTTTTTTAAATATGAAAAATTATAAACTTTTATATGGTTGATAAGGTACATCAAGATCATTATTACTACTGGAAGACTAAATTTAAATATTTATAAGGTTTAAAATGTTTTGAACGACATTTATAAGGTTTTTAAAAGGTTTACACAAATTTTATAAGGTTTTTAAATGATTTTTAAAAGGTTTTTAAAAAGTATTTATGAAATATATATAAATTTACACACATATAAAGATAATTTGTGTCTATAAATATAAGCTTACACATATGTTTTTGATAAATTTCAAATTTTATAGTAACTTTTTGGTAAAATTAGAAAGAGATGTATTTTTAAAAAGTGGTATTGGAAAAGAGATATTTTTGAAATTCCCCCATTTTTTTCTATTGGTTGAATTTTACTAAATGATATTATTTATTGTTTCTTAATTTTTGAGTTTTTAGCTAAAAACTCTTATATAATGGGACCGAGAGAATATTACCTTATAACATCTTTTCAATACCCGATACTATTTCCTTTTATATTTTCATCATCTATAAGAAAATAAAAAGATTGTGAATGGAAATGGAACTTAAGAAAATGGGCTAATTATTACCACCATTCCCATGTCTTTTTCCACCAAAGTATTAGAAGGACCAAAAAAACAAAATAGGTTTTGCTTAAGTATTATCATCTAGTTTTACTCCCACTATAACAACACCACACTGATCCAAATATTATATGTAAAAATTCTTACCTATAATCGCACATACAGTATTCTAAAATTGCTTTGGTATTCTGTATTCATTGTTGATTTTTTTTTTAGTTGTATCTTTCATAGATTAAACCATATACAATAATCATATTTCAAAAAACCAAAAAAGATGGTAATCTCAAGGATATACTTAGTATATTTTTTATACATGTGAATCTTTTTTGGTGTGAAAAGTATGCTTTTTTGCATTTGCATAATTTATATTTAAGATGGCTAAACTAAATTTTGCACTAAAAAGGTTTTTTAGGTGCTATTATAATAAGGATGAGTAGGGAAAAAAAAGTGTTGAGACTATTTTTGGTTTTCAAAAAAAAAAAAAAAAAAATTCCATTTTAATGATGAGAAGGCAAAAGTGCAAACATGTGCTTTCACTTTTCACCCATTTTCAACAATGTTACTCGTTCGTTGTTGTATTATTCATACTTTAGTAAAACTGTTTATATGTGTAAGATCTCCAATCTATATCTATCAATCATTTCAGAACCATCAGATCCATCAGTTTCTTTGGACATTGCTACATTACATACGTTCGTATTTGATGTACGAGTGTTACGCCAAACTAGGCAGAACACGTGATGTGTGATTCAGTTCTACATTTTGTTACCATTCAGAAAATCTTCTTAAGATGTTTTATCTTTTGAATAGAGATGTGCAAGACAAGTTTATAAGAAAATCCATTTAAAATGGAGTATATATTTTTATTTTTATTTTTAAAAACTATTTATCAGTTATGTTATCATCATATTAATCTCAATTTTTTCAAAAGACTAAATTGTAACAAAGAGATAACTCGAATGTTTTGAATTTTATTCTATCTATTTAGCATTAATCTTGAAAGAGGATGTGGTTGGACCACCTTGGCTAAGAGAAGTTATTTGTAATTATTTCTTTTTACAAATTTAATAATATTTAAAAAGAGTTATCTCCTGATCCTTGAAAAAAAAAAAAAGTGATGACTCGAATCCTAAGAGTATATGAGATCAAATATGTAATTAAATTATTTCTAAGTAATTCAATTGGGTATATGATCAACAATCTTAATTTTATAGAAAACAAAAAGCTTATAATTAACATTCATGGTGCATGGTATATTATATATAGTGGTTAAATAATAGCCCCAGTACATTTAGGATTAATTTTCAACCTATATTTCAATTATGAGATTAGTTTAGGGTTTGACAAACAAACTTTTATATATATATATATATATATATATATATATATATATATATATATATATATATATATAGTGTGACTTCGACCAAAATTTAGAAAAGTTTACTTATAAAAAATATAAATTTTTGAAGCCAATGTACTTTAGTCTCTATCTCAAGTCATCATCTCCGTGACAGTACATACACAAGTGACCCAATCAACAAAAACAACATAGACACATGATTGATGTAATAGATCAACAACTAATAAAATATCAAAAAATTATTGAAAATGTCTATTAAAACTATTGGTTTAACTACTTAACTGTTTTACATTGTTACATTTTTTCGTTTTTGGGTGATATAACACTTATAAATCGTTTTTGGATGATAGGAGGTGAGAGATGTTATCTCGGGTTGGTCGTCGGTATCCTTGGTGAATCTCATCCGCAAGTGTTTCACTTTGAAGAGTTCAACTTGCTGCTTTTAGTCTAGAGTGTTTTAGTAAGGTTTAAGCTTAGTTGTCTTTACTTTATTTTAAAGATTCGTCATCTTTCGTTTTAGGTTCGAATTTGATGTTTTTTTCGTTTCTTTTTTATAAGACTTTGACTCCGGGGAAATCACGTTTTCCTCCGGCTTTGATTCAGAGAACTTTTATCTTGTCCGTCGCCTTTAGCTTTTCTTGTTTGGATTTTGTATTCTACCCTGGTGTGAAACCAAGTTTCTCAATAAAATTACAAAGAAAAGCACTTATAAATCTCGAAACAAACTCATCTTCATATCAACAAAAAAAGTTACATATATATAAACACACAAAGCATAAGATATACCTTGTCACACTGCATATTTGTATCTGAGTAATTTGTACTGTGTGCACGAAACGTGGTTTTGGTAATGATAAAAGATGTTGACTATATTGCATTGCCTCTGTATCAACCATAGGGTTAGGGTCCATTCCCTTATCTGACATTGTACCTATAACTCTTTATATCATTCACAACTTGGTTTCTAATTTGCAAATTGAAATCGACCTATCAGAACTTGTTTTTATTCTGTCGTTTCTTTTTCCATTTTGATATGTGTAGAAAAAACTAGTCAAGTTACGTCTTGTTCACATTCGATAAGTTACAAAAGCCTGATAGAGCCTAAACCTTATAAAATAACTATAAAGTAGTATTGTTTCATATTATCACAGTATTGCAAGTAACAAAACATCACGTAGATAGATACAAAGACTTTCCTTGCAGAAAAAGACAATTCACAAGATTACGAGCAATGCTAGAGGTGAACCACTCTTGTTGTTCACCCGGATTAGCCAATCAAAATATTATAAATTCAAACCGAAATACAATTTTTTGTATTTATAAAATTTAAACCCTAATCTTTATTTTACCAACTCAAACCGAAATATAATTTCGTCTAACTATAAAATCTAAAATCTAACCACTATTTTGTCAACCCAAACGAAAATATAATTTCGTCTAATTACGAAATCTAAACTCTAACCACTATTTTGTCAACCCAAACCAAAATATAATTTTGTTTAATCACAAAATCTAAATTTTAACCACTAATTTATAAACTCAACCCGAAATATATTTTTTTAACAAAATTTTTACAGAATTTGTTTTCTTAATTTGACATATTATTGTATTTTGATTGGTTGATTGGTTATTACAATAAAAAATTTAAATTGTATTTAACGAGTTCACCCTTCGAAGTGAATCCAACTATTTTTCCAAGATCACAATACTTTTAAAAATAACTACATGCTATTACTATATAAATAATATAATCTATATATATAAAGTTAGCTTTTTCTCTCTTCTCATGATGCCACCTAAGCATCCACCTAAGCCATATTTTTTTTTGAACATTAAAATAAATTTAAAACATTTATTTAGTGCATATTTATGTTACTTATTTAATTACTAAAAAGTTTATATAAATAAAAATAAATTATGTAAAAAAAATGAAATGTTAAAATAAGAAAAACAATACTTTAATTTTTTATTGATGGTAATAATATAATTCAATTTTCATTTTAAATTCATCATAATTTAATATTTTAAATATGTTACTGAGTTTTAGAATGGAAGTAAAGTTTAAATTTATGGTAGACTAAAACAACATTTATGTAATTGTATATATAAAATTATAAAGAGGAAAAATAAAATGAAAGTGAAATATTAATTTATAACATGATCAAAAAGAAAAAAAATGATATTTCATAAATTGAATCAAATGCTTTTAATCCAAATAAGAGTATTGAAAGATAATAATTATAATATTTTTTGAAAATCAATTAAAAAATAATAAAATATCACAATATGAATAAAAAATCAACAAAACAAAATTATAAACCTCACGCGCGGAGCGCGGATCAACTGCTAGTATAATATAAAATAGACATTTCAAGACAAAAACATATAGTTTATAATTAAATACATAACGAAGTAGTGTAGAGAAGCTAGACATAACGAAGCCATGTAAATATTTATGGTTTATAAAACATATGGACTTATTCTATATACCGTCAAGGAAACTTGCATGGACCAATAATTATGAGCCCAACATGAGACCAATAATGGACCTTACTTTGGGCTATTGCTTTGTGGAATTTGCAATTTTTATTTATTGAAAAAAAACAAATATAATTCAGAAGCAAATATTAAACTGATGCAAAGTTTATTCAAAAAGAAAACTCCAAACTAGATACATTAAATTTGTAAAACTAATTTCCTTAGACTAAAGTAAGACATATGTAGCCAGTTTGTAAGATAATCTTGTTACCTTAAGTCAACTCCCACTTATTGCATTAGTACCGGCTAATTAACTAAAATATGTAACAATTAATATTATTACTAAAGAGATTTAATATTAATTATTGAGCAAACATCAAAACTTAAATTAAAGTTTGGGTTTAACAATGACTTACTATGCAAAACCTGAACTCTTTTGCTGAGTTCTGCTTTTTGTCGAAGCATATATGTACCTAGCTAATACTGATAATTATATGCTTTAATGCCTTAGGGAAGACTAACAATGGATCTAACCCAGAATTGAGAGAGTTCTAATATGGTTGAGAAAAATCATTCAATTTGAGGAATATCATCTATAGACTCTAGACAATCAAATATGTTTAACTTAATAATTATATAATATGGTCTCTTACTTTATGTTCATTGTAATTCATTATCATATGTTTTTCAATAATGGTGAACGTAAAAAAGTAACATTTTTAAAACATATATATCATGAAAGTATGAAAAGTATAATTTCTGAAAGTATTAAAACCTCTAATTTACTGCAAATCAATTTTTAATTAAAAGAATATCACTACTTTGAAAAAATCTCAAAGTGCCACAATTTTTGGACTTATGACAAGCTCCTAAAATTTTATAATGGTTCCTAAATTCATTTAGTAAATTTTATTCTAAGTTCCTAAAAATTTATAATGGTTCCTAACCCATTCTAGGACTAGATTCAACAATCTGGGTGGTCTGAAGCATAATAATAATTCAGTCCCTTTTATAGTGTAATATTAATGCTTCTTTTATTACTTTGTTTAGGATTAAAATTCTAGGTAAATAAAATAGAAAAAAAATCACAAAAGAAGGTGGAATGAGATCTTACTTGGGAATTCCAGAAAGTTTAGGAGGGTTACGTAGTAAAATCTTTAACTATGTTCGTGAAAGATTACATGATCGAGTAAATGGTTGGTCTGCAAAATATTTATCAAGAAGAGGGAAGGAGACTTTGATTAAATCGGTGACCTTGGCTCTACCAACTTATGGCATGTCTTGCTTTAAATTCCCTAAAGATCTAATATCCAAACTAACGAGTGCTATATCAAAATTTTGGTGGAGCTCTAATGGGAAAGACCGTGGATTACATTGGATAGCTTGGGATAAATTGTGTAAATGTAAAGAAGACGGAGGTTTGGGCTTTCGAGACCTAGAGAATATTAATGATGCTATGCTAGCTAAAGCACTGTGGCGCTTTTCCGGATTCTTTGGTTGCTCGTGTGCTGAGAGGGAGATAATATAAAAATCGTCACCCTTTATTAGCCAAAATACTATACTCACCTTCATTTGGATGGAAAATTATTTTCTCCACCAAGCGTTTAGTGGAGAAAGGAACTAGATGTTCAATAGGTTCTGGGTATAATATCTCGATATGGCGGGATTCTTGGATTTATGATACTATTCCACGCCCGGCTAGGGGTAGGGGTAGTTTGTATCATCCAAATCTCATGGTTAATCATTTGATTAATCCAGTTACTAAGGAGTGCTAATGATTAACCCAGTTACTAAGGAGTGGCATCTACCAATCCTTCAAGAATTTATGAATCCCAAAGATATTAGGATCATTAGAGGTATGTCTATAAGTCAAGTTTATAAACCTGATAGATTACTCTAGCACTATACAGTCTCAGGAAGGTATACAATCAAATCAGGCTATAGGCTGGCGCAAAATATGAATGACTCTGTAGAGTGGGGTTCAACCTGTAAAATTTTGAAAGCTAAAGCATGGAAAATTAGAGCTCCGCCAAAGATTAAACATTTCATCTTGCAAATTGCATCGGGCTCTCTACCGGTAACTTCTTGATTAGCATATCGTGGAATTCAGTGTGTCACTTTATGTAAGAAATGTGAGGAAGAGGAGGAAACTATTTCAATGTCCACACTCTCGAAAAGTCTGGGATTTGTCTATGATCCCTATTGTTCAAGATTGTTTCCCTTCCAATTATGTGTTCTCTAACCTTGATTTCTTATTTTGGAGATTGTTATCTCATTTGGAGGACAAAGATAAGCAACTTTGTTTTCCCTGGATTCTATAGTTTTTGTCGAAAGACAGAAATACAAAAGTTTTTCAAGGAGTGCAATCTGAACCCATATATATGATCAATCAGGCATTAAGCGAACAATTACTATGGGAAGACGCTCAAATTAATCAAGATGAAATAATTGATTCCACGGAGATCTTAGTTGACTGTTCGAATATTAAAGAGTGCAAAGTTGGTGGTTCGTGGAAAACTTTTGAATCTACTTAAGGCCTAGGCTGGTGGTGCTACCAAGGAGTGGAGCAGACAATATTGATGGGAGCTAAATGTCTATGAGCAAGTTTGTCCCCTTTTCACACTGAGCTGGAGGCTTTGTTATGGGTTATGGAGAATATCTTGATAAGAAGAATCGATGGTCAGGTGTTCGAAACAGATAGTGAAGAGCTAGTTGCAATGGTGCAGTTCCTTGAAGAATGGCCAGTTTTTTTCTAATCTTAGACGTTTTTGGAACGCTCTGATCCTCTTTTCCAGCCTTCTACCTATCCAAAATCTCTCGTTCTTGTAATTCCGAAGCGGATGGTCTAGCTCGTGCAGCCAGTTTGTTGCCTTTATATGGTTCTTTTGTAAACTGGATGACAAGAAAAATGGAAAAAATAGAAAAAGTGTTTGCAATAGAAGTTATAATACTTCAAACAAAAAATATTTTATATAATAAATAATAATTAATTATATTTTATAGCAAATGAAAAGTAAATTAAATTAGAAATGAGTCTCTGTCGCGATAAATTTTAAAATCATATTATAATCGTGATAAGTGATAAATACCTATTTATCATGCTAACTCATTTATTTTATAATATGAAAATAACGAATCATATATAACATGCTAAATACTGAATTATGTCTAATAAAACTAGTCTTATCAGGAATCTTATACATTATCACAGTTTTTCATGTACAAAAATTACTTAAATTTTATCTTATTATATGTTTATCAATTATAGTGCAAAATCATAGTATCATGATAAATATACAAGTTATGTAATAAACTATTATTGTCATGCTAAATTATTTACTATATCACTAGTATCAATTAACTTATATATTAACACCCAAACTTACACATACTCTGTTTTAACTATCTAAATCTTGATTAGCTTAGAGATCGGAGTAGGAGTTACAAGTTACAACAACTATTAATTGGTAAATTGACCAATCAGGGTTTTGTTAAAGCAAAGGTTGGTGAAGTGTGCTTCAAAACATCATTAAGTATTTTGTCGGGACATAATTTCATTTCTCTAAACCAAGCTTTTATATTTAGTTATCGCATATTAAGTATATATTATACAATACTATTCTACTTATAATAAAGTTAAGACGTATAAATGACTCGTTGGAATCACTATTATAGCATGCTGTTTAGTATATTATTACGCATTTTTAGTAAAATCGTAAAGCTTAAACTACGTTGATTCCGCTTAACTACGAAATTTCTATACTAATCAAACGTAAAATATATATGTAGTTGCACATTGGAAGATTCAATTATTGCATAAGGCTGCTTTTCTCATTATTTATTGTAATTTTTTTTTAGAAAAAATAAATTTGAATAATCCTATTTTTGTTACATTATGTTTGAATGGACCAAAATTGATAGGAAAATTCAATAAAGGGATCGTTGGACATAAAAACATCGTGGAGCCTAAGAAGCCTAACATTTAGTACGTGAAACCCACATGGACTAACATGTTGCATTTCCCTAAGATATTAATTTATAATTTTTACATATAATATACGCATAATGTTTACATTGACACATTTTTTTCAAAAGAATAGATGAAGTTTTTGGTCAACACAAGTTTGGTTGCGTCAATCAAATCCGAAAGTTTGAAGGTAAAAAAGTAGAGCCAAAACATAGTGATTAACTTCTTTTTTGTTCTTGACTTTTATGGTCACTTGCTAGCTAGTTCATGTTTTTGGTGAGTATCGTTTTAAATTCGTGCTATAACAAGAAGTCCTTTATGAAAACTGTCAAGATCGCAAGTAGGGATGTTAAATAGGGGGTTTTGGTCCGGTTCAGTCGGTCTGATCCTGTTTATTTTTGGTTCGGTCCTGAATGAACCCTAATCCTTTTTGAGTCTTGAAAAATTTGTATATTAAAGTTAAGCTTGGTTTAGCCCTCTAACCTTTCAATTAGTATAATGTTAAAAGTTTTTATTTAATTATTTGTAATAACTAATGTGAATTTTCTATCTATCACAATTTGTAAAAATTTAGATAATGTGCTTTGTGTTTTGACGGAAAAATGTGATTTTGCATTTTTGGCGAGAAAAGCTGCTTTTGCGTTTTTCACGGGAAAATCTGATTTGCAGTTTTGACGGAGAAATGTGATTTTGTTTTTTTTTTGCGGGAAAATCTGATTTTGCATTTTTGGCCAGAAAACATGAATTTGTATTTATGGCGCGAAATCTGATTTTTTTTTTTTGCGTTTTTGACGGATAAATCTGATTTTGTTTTTTTAGGGAAAATCTGATTTTTTGTTTTTGGCGGGAAAATATAATTTTGCGGTTTTGGCGAAAATTTTGATTTTGCGTTTTTGGCGGAAAATGTGATTTTGCGTTTTGGGCGGAAAATATGATTTTGAGGTTTTGACGAAAAATATGACTTTGCGGTTTAGTGGGAAAATCTGATTTTATGTTTGGCAGAAAAATGTGATATTTTAGTTACGTCGAAAAATATAATTTCAGAAATGTTATATATTAGAATGTCTTACTAATAGGATCAGCTCTGTTTTAACTTTTAACCCTTAATTTTCTTTTAAAAATCCTATATCCTAAAATCTCTTTAGTTGTATAATTAGGGTTAGGACTTTTATATATTTAAGCAGACTAGGACCAGCCCTAAATTTTGAGCCCTTTTTAACATCCCTAATCGTAAGTCGATATGACTTTTCTTTTGGATAAACACCTCAAATTGATTGCACATTCAATAGTAGTAATACAACAACGACTACTTATTTGGTCGAAAGACATTTTTTTCGTTTGTAACAGTTATGAGTTTAAACTCACATTGCAAATGGAGTAAACTATCAAAATGAGATATTTTAATTATGTAGTCAAATTTACCTAATTGAAAGATAATAACATACGACCATGGTTAAACAATTTTATATGTTAATGTAGTTAACGTTTTTATTAAAGCATTGGTTGCCTATGTCTTAATAAGTCTCCACCTTTAGATATACGCATTAGATACAAGAAGATGTCCAACACAAGGATTTTATCAGGTAAAATAATTAATTAATAATGTGTATTAAGCTAAGAAATATATTTTAGTTAAGGATTTCGGATATTGGTTCTTAGTGTAAGGTGTAAGCATTTGATTGGTTTGAGTTTTATACTTTAAATTTATATTTGCTTTTTAAAGCAAACTTTTTTAAAATAATCTTAAGAACTTTAAATTTAGAACTCTACCATTGAAAGTATATTTTTTTTTTCATCTTCAGAAATTTTGTAACTTCAGCTTTTGTACTTTCTATAATTATAATAATGCTAAAAAACTTGTTTACAATTTTAGCATTGGAGATGGTATAAGGCGTGGTGCAGTTCTTGTCCTAAGTTCTTCCAAACATCTCATTCAAACAAAACAACAAAAGACATGCATATGCACTCAAAATCAAAATGTTAGATGCTTTTTTGTTAACTATATCTATATCTTATCTTATTAATTATGCGCTAATTATGGATTTGTTTTGTGCAAATCTACAATATATAAGTTTTTGATGCCTAGAGTAACATTATTTTCCATGTATCACCAATGTAAATAATATTTTCCCTGGTATAACTATTTTTTTTTTATCTTTACTTCAATTGGAATGTGTTTAATACTTAAAACATTTCATTGAAGTAGAGGATAAAACAACCATGTTATTACAAAAATAATCAATGTGATGTGAAGCTTAGGCAACCAATGCTTTAACAATCACATACTCAGTTGTCCCCATAAAGGACAAGAAAACAAAAAAAAAAATAGTATGAAATTTTGATTGATATGTTTTTCCCCTTTATCATAACTTGGATTTAAATCCGATATATTTAAAATTTAGAAAATAAGGGAATATATATATTACCCTCATTGTATGGCTTTAAATATAAAAAATTTGCATTTATTTGTGTTTTGTTTAAAATGTCTAAATCATAAGAAAAAAAAAATTAAGCTAATTGTATTCTTTCCGCTATTTCACAAAAAGTGTCACTATATCACCTTTTACATAAATTAAACAAATATATAAATATAATTTATATCATTATTAATACAAAATACAGTTTATCTTAATAAGTAATAAGCTGAATAATAGTAAAAATAAAATTTTAATTTAAAAATAATATTTCTATATAAAGTAGTGTTGGAATGATATTTGTTTTTGGAAGTTGGATGATAAAACATTGTTTAGTTAGTTATTATTTTTTCTTTGTTGTTAAAATGTCAAACAAGGTTCATCAGTAGACTTTTGTACTAATTTAATACTAATTAATTAGTAGACTTTTTGTATGTTATACAAAACAATATAAAGGACGTAATTAAGTACCTTTTGTGTCCCGGTGGTAATCATGATTTTAGAATCTAAGGAGGCTTAATCTGAGATCTTAAGCAACCACATGGGACATGCATGGCGTTTTACATCAAGTATACAAAATCTCAAGCTTCCGAAACATAGGAGTTGAATTAGGAAGTAGACCAAACTTATCATGACTACTTTTTATTTTGGTGTAATCGATTGCGAAACCGAACAAGTCCATGATTAAAAAAAAAAACAACTAAACCCGATTTCACAAGTTTTATAATAGTTTTATTTTCTATAATTTTAATTTCAAAGTATTGTAAAAATATTATTTACATATCAACTGATCATTTAACCGTCTTTTTTTTGTAGATCATATCGATTGATCCAGTCAATTTCGCTAAGAGCAAACCTAAAAATTCCTATCGTTTTTTTTCACATTAACTTTTTTTGCCAACCAAAATCTAAATAGGAGAAGACCTAAACTAAAACTGCCTCTTGCTACTACTGTCTGCAGCAATGTGTACACACTGATTCAATTAGAGCAACTCATCTAAATTGATCATGATCAAAATTACTATACACAAACATATTTATTCTGTTGACATATCATACATGACATAAAGTAAGGTTCGCAATCTTGAATGTAAATGTAAGATAGCTAAGGTTTAGTTTTTCTTAGTCTTTGTCTTAAGATGATCGATCAAAACTAACTACAAATTTGTTGGATCAATTCTAGATCTTTCTATTAATCGAAAGTTGGATAAAATCGTAAAATAGTCTAATGAAATGAAAATAGAAAGTCAATGTCATCACATGGTATTGCCTTTTAGTGACATGCACATAAAGGGCCACATTGTTAGCTCAACATGGAACACTTCTCTTAAATCCCACTTCAACTTCAACACCAGCTTTGGGAACATTCAGCTTTCTTCATCTATTTCTCCATTTAATAAATCCAAAAACCCCCTCAACCATTATCTTCAGCATAACTATATTATATACATTTTCAATGATTAATATATATATATATATATATATATATATATATATATATATATATATATATATTAATTTAATTCGGGTCTTTTCGTTAGTAACATATTTTGCTATATATAAAACTAAATATGTAAAAACTTATATGATTTTATATATCTACACTTGGTTTAAAATTTCAAATGGCCAAATATGTGCCTTTAGTAAAACAAGTTGTTTAGTTACTTAACTAAAGTAATAGAAGAAAAAACCCATTTAGAACTTAATATATTCATTTTTTACATCTAGGTGACTATGTAAATGAGATTTTTTAAAATATAATTTTATTTAGAAAGGTTTTGGACTTTGCTTAGAGGTTATTAAAGATTCAAATCTCTTTCTCACCCATTACATCATTGTCTAGGTTTATTACTCTCTTCTCTCTCTCAGCCCTTGTGGTCCTTGACCTCTTTATATCTCTCTTATCACTTTCTCATTTTTCTTTATATCTCTAACTGTCTCTACAACCCGAAACACTTTCTTACAATTTTCTCATTTTGTTTGCTCTTCTTTCACACTTCTTCAAACACAATATACAAACTATTTGTGGATTTTAACATAAACCCTCTATAAAGCTTCCCTTACTTAAGCTTCCCTCTTCTCTACTATCCAATCAAGAATCAGAGAGAAGGCATTAAAGGTCATTTTCTTGCGGCATTGTAGTGTTACAAAAACTAAAGTCAAGAAAATGTCTAACAGAAGATCTAGACAATCTTCGAGTGCTTCGAGGATCTCCGATGACCAGATTATCGACCTCGTTAGTAAGCTCCGTCAGTTTTTGCCGGAGATTCGCGAACGACGTCGTTCTGATAAGGTAATACTCTCAAAATGCATTCATGTTGAACACCTCTTCATACATAAAACAATTAGAAAAATAGGATATAAATCAAAACAAGAAACCAAAATTTGACTCTTGACAACCTTTTTGGTTTCCATTTTGACAAAACAAAAACATCCACAAAGTCATGTTTTGTGATGCCCGTACATTTATTTTATATATACATGGTCTACTAGTAAAATAAAATCTTATAGGCACATGGCTATTCATGATTGTGCTTTAATATTCGCGACTATAGTGTCGTAACTTAAAATATTCAAGGTTTTTTTTAGAAAAATCACTTTATAGCCACAAATTTTCGCGACTGCCAAATATCTGTAAGTATTTTTTTTACTATTATGTTTGTTGAATCCTTACGTTATTATTTGCTAAAAATTAGGTGTCAGCAACGAAGGTACTTCAAGAGACATGCAACTACATAAGAAGATTGCATAGAGAAGTAGACAACCTCAGTGATCGTTTGTCTCAGCTTCTCGAGTCCGTTGATGAAGATAGCCCTGAAGCTGCGGTGATTAGAAGCTTACTCATGTAACCTTCCACAATATATATATTTATCATGATTATAACATCTTAATATATATATATATATATATTTATTAATTTATATATGTAATCTTGATCGTCCTTAATATATACTATCAAGTGACGTGTTTTTTTTAGCTTTTATGAACTTATTATGAGTTTTGGTCCAACAGTTACATTACTTCCATAGTCAGTATTCATAAATAATAATGAAATATAATAATGGTTATATACTTTATCCATTTCTTATAAAAAGATTTTTACAAAATTATTATATGTTTTTGTAAGCACCGGCTCATATTTATTGAGTATGACGTTGACGAAGTAATGAGAGGTATCTACATTTTAAAACAATGATAATGATACTTAATGTATGAAAGCTAATGAGCATGAGTGTGCATATGAGAATGTCCGACAAATCTTTTTGGTGTATGAGTTGCCACGTAACTACGTTAATATGTTAAAGATGTACCATGAAGACCTTTTAGTTTCTTCTACTTTTGATTAAACCAATTCCCAAACCAATTTAACTGAACAAAAGCAATTTAAACCAACGAAACTAGCTTAAGAATAAATAGAAAACAATCCAATAAACCAGCAATTATCCTAATAAACCAGCATGCTAGGAGGTTCCATAATCTAACAACCTAACAGTCATAAAAAAGACATATCAATCATCGAGTCCTTAGATAATCCTTGTCCCACTGCCTCGATTCCACAGTCACATTTGGTTTTTACCTGCATCACAAACAAAAGATGCATAAATATTGTCAATACTTAGTAAGACGATCCTCCCATCTACGAGCTATATATACACACAAGAAATGAGATAACAACCACATATATAACATATACAAACCAACTACAAATTATCACAAAACAAGTAACTCAATCATAATCGCTTAGAGAAGCTCATGATCACGCACTCACCTTAAAAAGGTGACTTGAACAACAAAAACAATAAGGAAAGACTCTCTTTGCGAGAGTAACAGCCTAGCAACATCCTACAACAAGCCACACAAACAAAAATCCCCTTGAACCAAACTGGACTGAAACAGTAGAAAAATACAGCCACAAAAACAAAGCCCAAAAACGGAAACCAACAGTTAAATTTAGAATCCCTTCGATGGCAAGCACAACCTAGACGTCACGAAGCTTTTCAAAAAGTTTTGTGCCAATCAGATAAAAGATGCAACCACGATCGCACTTACAATCTCCGTTGGTCTAAGTTCGTGACAGAAAAAAAGTGTCTCACGAAACTGCAGATAACTTATAGAATTTTAATCCAAATTAACTTCTGTAAAAAGGAGAATCAACGTACACGCCTTAAAAACAATCCTACCAAATTTCATTACCTTTGGATAATATCTGATACACTGTAACGCCTTTCTCCCTTTGGATAATATTTGACTTAATCACTTTCTCCTTGTACCTTGATTCTACATTTTACATGTGCTAATTTAGGTTAAAACTCTGTGAGTTATATACAGTTTCGTAAAACACTTTTTGTCAGACGCGAATTGGGACCAGCAGAGGTTGAAAGTATGATCTAGTCTCATTTGTTACATGATCGACACGAAAGTGTGTGGGAAACTACGTGCACATCCAGGGTTGTCTTTCCACCGTAGGGATTTTAAAGTTAACAAAGCTTCGTTTGTAAGACTGTATTTTTCTGTTGTTTCTGTCAAAACAAAATTATCATTCAAGCAAACTAGACAGAAAAGTAGAAAAATACAGTCTCAGAGATGAAACCATAAAACGAAAACCAACCCTTAACTTTCAAATCTATTTAGTGGAAAACACGCTATGAAAAAGCATATTTTGTGATGATTTAAAGTATCAGACGAGATCAAGATCACACTTTCAACCTCTGCTCGTCCCAGTTTGCGTATGAGAAAAAATGTCTCAGGAAACTACAAATAACTTTCAGAGTTTTAACCCAAATTTCATTACCGTAAAAAGGAGAACGTCCAATGCACAAGACTTAGGTACAATGCTATAAAATTTCATTATCTTTGAGTATGATTTGATATGTTCAACCCTTTCCTGCCAAAACCTAATGATAATACTTCCTCCTTAATCTCCTTCACACCACACTAAGCTTCTCTCTCGTTCTCTCTTTCTCTCTAGAAAGAAAAAAATCTACTAGGACAACAAAAGAGGTTAGGTCGAGCCTTCTAAAGAGGATGGCCCTTATACCTCGTTCACAAGCCGTCACTTACTTTGAATTCTTGAAAACGTGATCCTGCTAGGTCGTCCCTATGGTCCGTTGAGAAACGCATCATAAAAACTCCATACTCACACTATTTATGCATCAAGACTTAGCACAGATTCATGACTGGTTGTACAGTTTCTTGGTCATAAAGCAACATCCATAACTTCTTGTGTTTAACTCCGATTAAAGTTCCATCAATTGCTATGGATTCTCCACTGCACAATCTTTACATAGACACCTTACCTATGCTCTGATTTCCTCTGTAATTTCGCTAGATATTAACCTTATACGATGGCCTCTTTCTCCTTTCTAGGGTTCTCTCGAAGGATGGCTCGTCCCTCTTTCTCTACCTAAAACCTTATTGTTAACTCTCTTTCTCCTTGGCTCATACTTTCATCGACTCTTAGGTTTTACTTGTTCAGAGATTTTGCCTAAAGCGGCTCCTTGAAAAAGGAGAAACTGACCCAATATATACAGTAATGTATATTGCAAACGTAATCAAAACAAAACCCTTTCGTAGTTTCGTGGCTTTGATATATTTGGGCTCTTAATGGGCTGTAACATAATAATAGAAACTGACCCAATATGGGAATGGGGTGTGTTTTACAGATAAGCTTTGACTTGATAAAAATATCTAATTTGGTTATACCAAGAGTTCGTGTTACAGCATTTTAACATTCTCTTGGTTGTGAAAATATGTTTTGCAATGAAAAACCTAAAAAAGAGGCATTGGATAAACAAATCTAGAAGTTGTAAAAATAAAATTATATTAAATTATGTTAAATGTTTTGGAGATATCATTTTTAGGGAGCACAGCACAACGATTTGAAATCATCAATGTATGATCATGTTCAATAACAGGACAAGAAAATTTGAGAAAAATCTTGCATGTAACAATCTAGATAAGGCAATTCATTTAAAGGTACAAAGAAGAAGAAACTTTGATTTCAACAAAAGTAATATGATTAAACAAATTAGTTTACAGATCTTTTTTAACATTTTAATCAACGAAGCTAGCAAGGTACTCATAATCAGCTCAATATCATGTGATTTTTGTGGGGAAATGTTTTAGAATAATTTACCATTACACGTTTAATGATTAAAGCTAGTTAGGATATCACTCAAAGAGATACATTTGACACATTTGAAACTTTTGAAACTTAGAACTTAGAAGTACTTGTCAATGCAATAGTGTTCACGGTTTTGGAGAAGTAGAAATTTGATGATGTGGATGTTATAATCATTATCATTACCTCTTTGAAGAAGATTACCATTTAGCTCATGAAAATAGCAATTTTTAAAGATGTTTAAGCTTTTGCTAACACCAAAATAAAGCTCTTTGAAAATTATATAAAAGTATTGTATTTGTTAACACTTAACAACTCCAAACAAAATTATAAAGAATAGAGGCCGTTAAGCCAAATATTAAAATTTTGTTTTTAAAAAAGTTAGTTTTTAATAAGAATTGAACTAGTTTTTAAGAATTAAGCCAAACAAACAAAGTTGTACTTAGGGTTTTGCACATTTGGACATTCAAACTAGCTTTGGCTGCTTTGTGACTTAGAGGTTTACAAAGATATGAGTTTGGACGGTTGGTTTATGAAGAATCTGTTGTGACTACTGTTTGTGCTGTGAATGTTTGAGAAGTCAAACAGTGAGACATTAATATTTATAAAATAAAGAAAAAACTATTGGTTTTGCTCTACATGGATTGCTGATGAAGTGCATAAAATTTTACCTTCTGATGCATAATCCTTTAGGACTAGTTCCATGCCTCGATGATGCTCTCGTAATTGATTGAGTTGAATAATTATCTTTGTTGTTGACGCTTTTGTAGTTGTTGTTTGAAATTACTTATTCTCTCTTTATCATCTTTGTGATACGTTTTTATTACAGTTTTTACTTGATGAGTTTCTCATATGTTTTTAATATAAGAGAGATTAATGAGATGGATAATATAATTGTGTTATTTGCTATCTTTCTTTAGAACTTTACTATATCAAAAATCATTAATGGAAGTATATCTTTGAAACTACACTATACCGAAAAATATTAATGTAGTTTTGACCAAAAAAGATTTTAATACTTTCTAATTTTAATACCAAATAAATAATGAACTTACATTTAGAATTTTTTAACGGATTATATTTGATAGTGTAAATATTTTTAGTTTTTAAATTATTATTTAATATTGTTTTATATAAAAAACAAAGCAAATACAAAAAGGATGAAGGAAAAATATTTTCTTTACTCCCTTCTTTTTTTTTTCATAAAATTTAAAAATTTTATTTTTATATTTAACTATTTTGAAATATTAGTAAAAAAATTACAAAAAGAAAATACGATTACTCGCCCGTTTTATTCACGAAAATTCAACATAAGGAAGTTTGATTTTTCAGACATCCAAAATTATTTTTTTATACGGATTAATCCGGTTTTTTTAATATTTTTTTAAATATATTATAAATATTAAAACTTTTAAAAGCTTCAAACATTATAATATTTAATTTAAGCTTATAGAATATTAAAAATATTAAAAAATAAAAATATTAAAATCTACCAAAAATAAAGTATTATTAGTATTTGAATTCTAAAAAAACTTAAAATATAATAATATTGTACATAAATATGATTGAACGGGTTTGAGTTTACATAAATATGATCATATTTAACTTAAAATATAAACTTTTTATATAAATACAATCGTCGTGCGGTATACCGCGGGTTAAAACCTAGTTTTTTTATTTATTTATATGAAAGTTTTTATGTATTGACATTTAGTTTTATTCCAAGGTGAAGTTAGAATATTAAGAAAATTGTATATCATTACCATTTATTTAATTTAATTTAGTCACAATAGTTGACGTGATAAATATTATAAACTGATGTAATAGTAATACATTTAGTTTCATTCCAAGATGCAATCACAACATTTAGATTGTTTAATCATTTATTTAATTTAATCTTTTCCCATTGCTTTTTTCCCTTAACAAATACACTTTTTGTTCATCCAATGCTACAACTATGGCTTTATGACTATTATTACTCAGTGGGAACATAACTCAAAAGAGTTTGACGTATCCACAAAAACAAAAGCTTTATGAGAGCTTTGACAAATTCTCCGGTCATGTTTTGTTAGCTGACAAATACACTCTGCGTTTAAAATATATGAGTCAAACATAAATGTAAAGCATGACTAGAAGAATCTCAAAGAATAGACAACAACAACAACATCCTAGTTTTCAATTTTACACTTTCACAATCAAAAACCTCTTTATGTACACCAAAATCTTTAGAGAGTCAAGAAAAATACTCTCAAGCACTCAAAAACTCAAATTTTGTAACAACAAAACAAGAAAATAAGAATTTCAGGTTCCCTTTTTTTGTGTTTGTATGTATACTAATCACAACAAATAGGACATCTAATAAGACCATTCTCATTACAATCAGGACATGTTTGAAACCCATACTCTCTTCCTTCCTTTACACTTTCCTCATCTTCTTCTTCGTCGTCGTCGTCCTCTTCTTCGTCTTCGTATTCATAGTACACTTTGCAGCTACCTGAACATGTCTCACAAGGCACAAACCTTACATCTCCACAAGCCTCACATTCTTGCCCATTACCATTTTTGTTTTCTTCCACCTTCTCGTATCCTTCAAGAAGCTTCTCTAGCTTCCCGTCTTCATTCAACTTTCGAATCTCCTCTGCTCCACCAAGATACTTCCTCCCCAAGAAAACTCTAGGTAAAGTAATCCCAAAGCCATTGTTGAACTTATCCCCTAGCAGCTCCTTCAACTCCTCCTTGAAACCCGAATGCATCGATACATCACGCTCATCCACTCTAATCCCAAGACTTTTCAGTATAGTCCGGACATTACAGCTTTCTTCATATGTCTTTCTTATACCTCTAAGGCTTGTGAAGTAAAGTATCACTCTCTCTTTACCACCAACATATTCTCTTGTTTCATCCAAAGACTCCTCCTTTTCCTCAATAGAGAAATCGAAATTAGGACGCAATCTGAAGTCATGACCCGAAATGTGAAACGGATGATCAGTAGGAAGTTCTTGAAGCGATTTCCTAAACGAAGAAATGATCTCAGGATCAAAATCTTCAAACCCTTCTCCATCCTCCATTTGAAGCCAAAGCGGCTTACCATTACCATTACCATTACCATTCGACTTAGCTCGTTCGCAATCACCATTACGAGAAACATCAAACGAAAAGCTCTTCACATGATTAGGTGATCGTAAAGGACTAACATTGTCTTCAAGCCCATCCATCATCTCCCATGTATTAATCGTTTCAGGCTCTCCCGGAGGCGTCTCAATAGGAGTTTTAGGCACAATCTTTGGGATCTTCGCATTCATCATACTTGACCATACCTTTGCTTCCATAAGCTTAGCCTGCATTTCCAAATTCACTTTCTCCTTATCAGACTTCTCTCTGACCACATTTGGACCAAACCCATTTGCAGATTCGTCGGAAACAAGCTTCTCGCTGAACTCTGACAAGTGTTTGTGGTTATGCCCAAAAGAAGAATCACATAGCTTGAGAGATCCAAGGCTAGATGAACTTAGAGCTACCATGTGACAGCTATCTTCAGAGTTTTGCGATTGGTGATGCACTGATTGGCTTCTGGGCACGTCGGCCTGAGAATATCCTCGCCGGCAATGAGCACAACGCTTGCTACGATGCTTTGAACTCGCACAACCCATAACAACTAATCTCAATCAAAAGCTCAAAAGGGTATGGAAAAAAATAAGAAAAGGTTTGTTTTTTATATATTTGGGGAATAAAAGTTGGATTTAGAGACAAGGATTTTGTGAAATCGAGATGAGTTATGTCGAGATTTGTGAAAAATAATAGCTGGAAAAACTAAAAGATAAATCTGAAATGAACAATTCAGATATAAAAATCAAATCTTTTTCTGGATTTGAAGATCAATCACAATACATAAAAACAGAGCCTAGAACAGAGGACAAAAACAGAGGATGGAGCAAAACAGAGCATAGAACAGAGACCAAAACAGAGGATTCTGATGAGATTCTAAGAACAAAGGATTTAACAAAGAGAAGACAAAGACATGGTCATCATGAACATCGTCTGGTTTTAACAAAGTCTCTCTCTCTCTTTTTAAAAAGGTTGAAGAGAAGAAGAAGAATGTCAAAGTTTTGATTTTTAGTATAAAAGTCTCTTTTTTGTGAAGGTTACAATTTGGTAATTCTCTGAATTTTGACTCTTTCTAGTCCATCTTTTGAAGGTACGTGATGGCGCGTGATAAACACGCTCCTTTTTTTTCAAGATAAAAAGCTTTTTTTGATTGCTTAAATTAGGAATGATATCTACCAATTATCTTTTCTTTAATTCCATTTCTGCAAGAAAATAAAAAGTGTTAAAAAATAAAAATAAAAGTTTTTTTTAATAATTAATTTGAAGTTACATTTTTATTTGATTTTTTAGGAATTCTTTTTCTATCTACTAAGTTTTTGATATTTATTAATGGTTGGTATATCATTTCAAAATTTTATTTAAATTGTTGGTGAGTTTTGAAGATCACCACAGATTATTTTTATATTATTTTTAATAAAAAATCAATATTCTTATATATATTAAGGGGATAAAGATGATTTGATAGAAATTAATCAAATTTTTGTAATTAAAATATACAATAAATAGCAAGAGAATTGTTTTGACTAGTATATAGAAGTATATAAAATAAGTTCCATAACTGGTCTGCTAATATAAAGAAAATTTATTTCTATATAATATAGATAATTTTATTAATCATTTATTTTCATTCAACATTATCACATTATTGTGGACTTTGGATATTATACAAAAGAAACTATAGTAAGGTTTAAAACATTATCTATTAAAGAAGTACTTAACAACCGTAGCCATAATTAATATGCATAACTAAATTTATTTTCACCAAATATATTAGCCTCAATTATTAATAATTTTGTTTATGGATATTCATATTTTCCAAAAATGTAGTTTGACTTATCACAAACATAATTACTTACCAAAATTGTAAGAAAAGTTTGACTTAGCATAGTATATCTAAATAGATTTATTACAAGACTAGATTTTGTCCTGTAGTATACTGGGACAAACATTTAATTTTTAATTTAGATTTTCTAAAACATACAGATTTTGTCAAAATTTATGTAATAACTATTAAGATAATATAATATCAAACTTGCTAAATCATTTTATTATACATGTCCTCATTTTACCCATGCTAAAGTATGATATGAATGATATTTTAAATTTTTATTAATATCAATTCAAACCCATCTCGTCTTAAAATTTGTCTCGTCTTACAACCCGTTCCATCATATAATCCATTGGAAACATATCACAACTCTTTTTGTCATATAATCTTTTTTTTGTCAACAAAAACTACAATCGACTGATTAGAGCCAAAAAGAGGGACCTAAGCAAACTTGTTTAAATCTGTGTGGACAGGAGCGAGTTTTGCGCGGCAAAGAATCTGTCATACCATTCAAGCTGCGTGGAATGAGAGAGAGAAAGAGAAAATGTTGAGAATTTTTTTTGTTATATAATCGTTAAAATTAAACCCATGTTTAAAAATAGTAAGGTCAATAATATTTCAGTTTAAACTTGTGTAGAGTTAAAATAATAATAACACTTAAACTTTTAATATTTTAAACTTTATATACATATATATGTAATTAATAACTCTATACGTCTTAAAATCCGTCCTGTCTTACAATCATGTATCGTCGTATAATCACTGAAAATTTAAATCAAACCATGTTTAAAATATGGCATACGTTAGTAGAGTTAAAATATTAATAACACTTAAACTTTTTAAAAGTTCTAAAATATTTATAAATACCTAAAGCTTTATAATAGTAATAATACTTCCTACTTTTTAGTGAGTTTCAAAGTTTAGAATATTTTAAAAAATCTATAAAAAATATATATTTATAATATATGAACCTTCTTAAAACTTTACATATATTATAATTGGTTTTTTAAACTTTAGAAAATTTTATTTTTTTTCAAATAAAATACAGGATTAAACCAAATAAAACTTTTAAATTTAGACGCATATAAATTCAAGCTTCATGCGCGCTCTTTCGTAACTGGAAGCATATAGTCTTCTTTATAAAAGTTATGAACCATTGTCAAAAATATTGTTTACCCGATATGGGACGTTAAACATATGCAAATTTGTTTTTTAATATACATCCGTTTAAAAAAATTCAAATTGCAACATATGCAAAAAATAATTTATATTTTTTTATAAATATGTTTTATGTAATAAAATAAATTAAAAAAATAAGATCATATAAATATATTGGAAAAATATTTGAGTGAAATAAACTAAAAACAAGAAAATAATATTTTGTATTTATTATGGAGAGATTTTAAGAATTTTGTTAATAATATTTTATATTTTGAAAAAATAATTAATGCAAATGGCATGCCATGGTAAATAAGTTTGAACCCAAAAGGTTTTATCTAAAAGTGCTGCAAAACTGTTAATATAGATTGGCATAAACTAAAATTTGACATATGTACCTAAAATTAAATTACTTTAGATTTAGGGTTTTGCCTGGTATTAAAACTTTGACATTTGTTTTTCAAACTTTATTAAGTCATTTATATGGCTAGTCTAACATAACTAATACACATAAACCAAATATTTAAGAATCATATATGTACCGTAATTTTTAATAAAATAATTTATTTTTGTTTTGTTAACAAGATAAATTTGACTGTCACAAACATAAGAATCATATATTTATTCATTCATAATTTGTTTTGTTAATCATTTTTTTTTGTAACATGAAAAATTTGACTTATCACAAACGTAATTACTTATCAATAAAGTGAAGAAAATTTTGACTGATCCAAATAGCACCATTATGACACTCGCATAAACTGTAGTTTGGCTTATCACAAATAAAATAATTTAAATTTATAGTTTGATTGATTTAAATGCATAAGTTAGTAATTTTGGTTGCATGTGTTATTAAGTGATATTTAATATGCGTATTAATCATAATATAACCTTTTTGTATCTACTGTATGTACTATTCATATTATTCCCAAAATATGATTTGTAAGAAAAACTTTAACTTATCACAAATCCAAATAGCATAGTTACGGCATTGGCATAAATTACTAAATTGATTTAGATCCAAATCCAAATAACTAACTGATATTAATTACTAAATTGTTTTCGTGATCCTTTTTTTTTTTTTCGTGATCTTTCCACTAATTCCAAACTTGCAACTCGATGTACAATTCAAACATGACGGAAAATATATTTATAAGTAGTATATATATGGTTTGACTGATTAAAAAATATAAAAGTGATACTTAGGGTTTGATATTTAAAAACACATAGAGGAGGTCCATAATGTCAAAAGTGTTACGTATGGATATAAATTAATATGCTATTTGAGAGTTATAGAACATAGGAGCATGTGCTAGTGTTATGTAGTTGAGTTAATATCACCAACTACTTTTTCTTATTAGATTAGTTACCGATGGTAAGAAAAAAAAAAAACGTAGTCATGAAATTACATATAAAGTAAATAAATATTACAATCATCAATTTTATATCTAAGAAAATTAGGATTTACAACAAACGATGGTCAATTTATTAATCTTCTTACTAATATCAAAAACCGAAAACTATAATTAGAATTATAGGTTTCTAAAAAAGTATTATTAAAGATAAAAACGTCAAATGCTATTTTTTAAAATTTGAATAGTTTTTAAAAAACAAAAATGCTTTAATACTTTGCAAAAATATTGTAAAAACAAATCCCACATCCAATATGGAGGTAAATGATAGTCTAAAACCATACTATAGAAAGTAACTATTAAGAAGATAATATATAAATGTGTTTTTATTTGTTATTTATATAGATGTTATTCAAAACAACTAAATCAATTTAGGTGTAGTTTTAATATGTATATTTTACACTTCCATTGGAGTTTGTTAGTATAAGGCCATGAATGGTTGTGGGTTTTTAAATGGTTTTAGATTATTCTTTTTGGTTTTTAGATTTTGGTTTTTAATTTTTAAGTTTTTAGTTTTTGCGCTAGATATATTTTTGGTTGTTTTATATTTTATTTATAATAGAGAAAAGGAATAGGAGAAGTGTTGTCAGTATTTTTCTTAAAATCTCAAATATGTGGATTTTAATTTCTATTAAAAATTGTTAAGAAAACTTAAAACTAATTTTTCTATTATTTAAGGAATCTATACAGTTTAAAATCTTGAATGGAGAAAAATTGGGTTATTGAAAAATAAAATCCAAAATTTATTATAGAATCCAACATCTGTCTTAGTAATTTTTCTGACTTTTATAGGACTCTGTGATGCGAAGTAACACAATTAGTTTCAATGCTAATGATTAGTCCAATTATATTATAATAGTTATTTAAAAAAAAATCAGTGAACATGCAAACTATAGAGCACAAAGCCGTGAACTAAAGTATCAAAGAGAATTGCATGTTTAAGAAAAAAAAAGTAACCAATAGAAATGATAAAACTATTAAAATTAGCAAAATCACTTTCCACTAATTTTGTCGAGTTTCAAATCGCTATCAAACATAGATGTAAATCCAAATTTTAGCCTCAATTTCAGGATTAAGGCATATTATGTGTAGTAATCTTCAATTCAAATATATTTATGCAGATATATAAAAGACAACGACAACAAATTATAAATATATAACTAATAATGTGTAGTTTGACACTAACTTTGACTTTAACTCAGCACAAAAGCCGACTATTTAATGCGATCTTATTCTTAATGCCATTTAAGTTGATATAGCATTTTCTAAATAATTAAGTTCTAGTAGTATAAATTAAGCAATTCTTAATGCATGAATACAAGTTGTTAACTGATAGGTAAAATAGTAACCCTTTACAAAAACAAAATTGATTGCTCGAAATAGTTAACAATTTTTTTCTTTCAAAGTTATATATGTTACCTTCCAATATATATTACTGATACATTTAATTCGGCTTACGACGAATACAAACTTATTCACATTGGACATTTAATATTGTACAATCAAACTTCCTAACATAAAAAAACATCTTCGTCTTATGTGTAAAATCAATGTTTTAAAACCCGATTCGAAAGGTGAACCGGACTACCTTCAGAGTCATCGGGTCATCAAGTGACCGGTTTCAACCACAAGTCAATTATTGAAAATTTATTTATTACAGTTATATATTATATAGTTTTATGAATTTATATTGTCCGGGTCACTGGTTAACCGATCGTAAAAACACTGTGTGAAATTCATATAGTTAACTCTAAGTTTGGGGTTTAATCCGGCCGATAACACGATTACAACAGTAGTACAAATAATTTGGACATGTAAATACATTTTAAGTATCTTCAATTATTTGAGATTACAATACTTTCAGGACCAACAAATGTATAGTTTAATGGTAAGCCTTATACATCAAATTAAGTGTAAGATCATGAATATAGACAAAAGATAATAATAATATGTAGTATCAAATTAATATTACCCAAAAATGAGGAATATGGAAGGAAGAAACAAGAAGTGAGGAGTTGGGTTAGTAAGTGGCTTCATGCAGGGATTGTAAATGTTGGTCTCCTGTCTTGTTTTTGTGTTGCCGTTTCGAGACAAGAATTAGATGTCCTCCACTAAACCCTTGTTTTATGAAACTTATCTTAATCCACACTTAGGATTATTTAGCCATTTTAATATGAACCTGAGTTTTATAGTATTCTTTAAGGGTTGTTTGATATTATTATTTTAGATATAGAAGTAGAGTTTGACAAACATATAGAAGTTATTAGTTTAAGCTGTTAAAGTTAGATTCAAATTTCCACGCCGTCTTCATTGATCATGAATCATTGGTGACTAATCAGAAAATCACATTCATATAAATACTAATAAATATATGTAACATGAAATTCTGGAATTAACGTACAATAATTTTTGAGTGTACTACTAAATACATCGCTGGATTTCTATATATTTGACAAACAAAAAGTTTCATTCAAACAAAAACTAAAAAGAGTGAAGTTCATACAATTATACAGAAAACTAAAAAAAATTCAATGAGAATAAAAATAAGGATTCTATGAGTTTTCCAAAGGGATATTCAATTTTGAGAAGCTTGCAATGTTTGGAAAAACTTTTGGGACTAAAGCGGATTCGACTTTGAAGATAGGCTTCGCAAAATCCTCGACCATCGCTAGGTTTATATATATACACTTCAGTTTTAATTGGTGTATGAGGAGACTTGGCAGCTGATTCCTCTATAATGTTTTTTAAAAATATGTTATATCTACTGATCATTTAAACCTTGTATAAAAATAAATCTAGAATTAACTCTAGAACAGCTTGTATTTCAACACATCCGAAAGAATCGTTTTTATATCTTAAATTCTATTTTGGGCCTTGTCATCAAGCATATTAGCCTTTGGACCTAAGCCTAAAACGTAACCTCTTAAGTATTTCTTTAAACTATGAAGATTTCAAGATGACACAATCGATCGACAAGTTCATAGAGCATTTGTTTGAATATGTGTCTCAAACTTGATTCATGTAAATGCAAAAAGAGATACACATCAAACAGTCAGGAAAAAAAACACATTTGATCAAAACAAAAAAAAGATTTAATGGTTATTTGTTCAATGCATGGAACAACTATAGAAAATGTTACTTAATTAAAATAAAACATATCATATATCATCAAAAAACAGGCTTTAAATAGAGCCAAACATTTCTACAGCTCACTGCTTTAATATCTTTAGCAGGGCCATCTTCTTATTTAAATAGTATTAATACGTTTATAAATATATATAGATATATATATATATGCTAGGTCGACCATTCTCTAGTTAGAGCCAGCAGTGGTTACGCCTTGTTGGGTTTGGGATGATATGGTCTGTCTAGACTGGGTTGCCTTACCAGAATGTTGAAAGTTCACAGAACCTTTAATGGTTGTACCACCATTAGGACAATCATTTTTGGGGCTGGTGCAACCACTAGTTGGACTATCAGTAGTTGGGGTATCAGTAGTGGGGGTATCTTCACTTGGAGCACTTCCAGTGGTCGTAGAGTCTCCTCCAGTTGTGGTACTAGTGCCTTGAGTTTTGGTAGTGCCTCCGGTGGAAGTGTTTTCAGTACTGGTAGTGGAATCTTGAGACTCGGTCGTCTCGCTCGAATCAATGCCATCAAGTCCTATGGATGACATATCAATTTTGCTTCCGCTCTTTGCTGCGGTAGTCACAACGAATTGACCAATTGTTTTAGCCCATTGTGCCATAGACATGATCAACTCTTTCCTTTGTGTGAGCGACATTGTTGTAGTGCTCTCTTGCTGATGGCCCAAAGTCTTACCCATTGACAATAATGTTTCCATAACCTTGTTGGAATCATCCTGGTTACAAAATTATAAAACAACACATTACTAAACTATACGAACATCTTTGGTTATATACATTTTAAAGATTTATATGAACCAAGTGCTAATAGCTCAATTCGTAAAAATCTCTGGCAAAAAGCTTAGAGGTCGCCGGTTCGAATAGCGTTTAGGACAAGACCATATAACATGCTTTGGTCTCGGGCCTGAAGTAATGTATGTGTTTCGCCCCAGAACCTCTTAGTTATTAAAAAAAAGATTTATATGAAGTTTTACCGATGAGCCGCTTTTGCCATTCATTGAGGAAATAGCTGACAAGAGGCCCTGGGCTTTCCCTTTCAGTTCGGAGTCATAGTTTTTCGACCCGGACGCCGAGTTTATGAATTTCACGTAAGACCTTAGGTTACCGAAGAAGCTCTTGTACCGTGGCTTCAATGGACACCTAAGCTCCAAAAGGTTCACGAACTTCAACATACCTCTACAAGCGAATGGTCGAAAGTCTCTGTTCCTTCTGGACATTTTTCTTAAGTAATGCCTCAATAAGAAGGTACCTTGCACTTCGTATACCTCACTTAATGCTACTAGTAACAAAAGACCTAATACTAATGAAATTCTTGCCATTTTTTTAGTTTTTTTTTCCTTTATTACTTTTTTTATATGTTTATGTTTTTTTTTTTGGTTTTCTTTTTTTATTGGGATTTAAGTTCCTTTGAGAATCGGTTTATATATATGCTTAAAATGTCTAAATTTAGATAGATATATAAGAGAAAACTGTGGATCCATTTGTGGTTGCAAGAGACTAGCAAAATTTCTTGGTTGTTTTTTTTTTCTTATTCAATTTCTATTTGGTCGGCAATTATTGCTCTCCGAGTTTTAATCTTTGTCATCTTATTCTGGAAAGGATACTTTTTCTGGTCAAAGAATATGAACTTACTAGGTTCTAAGTATAGGGTAATTAATGTTTTAATCATATAAGTAGAAATTTTAAAAATAGATGATGCTTGTAAGAAAAAAAAAGCATAATTAAGTAGGAGAAGTACTGTTCTACGTTAGATATAACATTTAACTATATGAGTGATGAATCAATAAAATTATAAATCATGAAATAACATTGATATTTTAAAAAATTAGTATACTTTTACTCTTTTAGTTAAGAAGTGCATTTAATATAGTAATTAAGATGACATTTATATTTTGTATTCTTTCATCAATTATAGAAGGTAAAATTTTTTAAATACTTAACTATAGAAATACTATTTTATTTCTAATTCTGATTATAGTGAAGTATTCATTTGCATAATTTGATAATAACAAATTTTTAACGAAATATTCAGGTATATTTTAATAATATATGAATTTCCATTTAACCAAATATGATATAAAATTGAGAAGATCTGATTGTATGATATTTTTTCAAAATATATCTTCAATACAAATATAATTTCTTAAATAATGTTTATTTTTTTATATGCAATATATGGCATATCCAGTAATAAACTACATATTTAGTTGACAAACAAAAAACGACATATTCAAAGTTAAAGTCTTATAGGTACTTATAATATATATTTATAATGCATGTAAAATTTTAATATATATATTTTTCGTATTTTTCTTTTTCAAAATTTTCTGTTAATTCTCAATCTCTACTTTGTACTCCCACATGTATCAAATGTATTAGAGAAAATGTTAACATATAAAAAGAGAAGAAAGTTAAATTCAAAATCCCTTTCATGGGTATATCACTCACTTTTGTATGTTACCATACAATGGGGTTACAGTCTATATGCTTTTTTTTTTACAAAGTTTTGACTTGTACACATCGGTTTATACCGATTTTTAGTTTTATTTACAGTAAACAAAAAAAAATGATCTAATAGTAATTAGCTACATATTGTAATATTTTGGCATTAGTATTGGTTTTCTCTTTCTTGGTGATCTTTTGGCGCATTAATGCAACTTGTAGCCTTTTGAACTTAGTTGGTTTTGATCATCCTTGCACTGCCTTGCTGCTGAGAAGCAGAAGAAGATGAGGATGAAGATGAGCTTGAAGAAGCAGCAGTCTCAACAAACTGGGTGGTGACTTTTTCCCACTTTGTGATTGTTTGCTTGAGCTCTGACTGTTGTGTTGATGACACTGTCTTGCCACTCAAGATTTTGCTGTTGATGTCTTGTATTTGTTTGAGACACTTGATCATTTCATCTTTGCTTGTTTCCATGTTGCTCTTCATCTATTATACCATAAATAAAATAGTTATGAATTAATGTTAAATCTTTATCAACCGGAATGATCATATATAGTTAGAGTTTGAATTTACACACCTTTGCTGATTTGACATTCTTTGAACCAACTAAAGCCATGGCTTCAGTTAGTTTACTGGTGGCTGCTGATGTGGCAGAGACATAGTCCTTTGAGGTTTTGGAAGCAATGCTTGAGGAAGCTTGCATAGAAGCCTTCAATTTCTCGAAGAAAATCTTGAATTCCGCCCTTGCGGAATACTTCTTCTCGAGTTGCATTATGAATGACATTACTTCTTTGGAAGTCTCACTTTCAACTTGTTTCACTGATATCTTGTATGAGCTCTTAAATGAACTTTGTCTTGATGATTGGCTTTTCCTTTCGCTTGATCTCTGTGATGCTGTATTAGTCGAAAAGCTACTTTTCCCACTTAGGCCTCCTGCAGCATTTGTGTTCTCTTTAGCACTTGCACTTCCCTTCAAAGTGGCTTTACCACCAGCAGATCCTGAATCAGAAGGCTTAGCCTTGGGACTTCCACTTGGACTGCCTGAATTTTTAGCTTTAGTGTCTTTGTTAGCTCCACCAGAACTTCCACCATTGCTGGATACTTTTGTCTTGGTAGAAACACTTCCACTACTACCGGTAGAAACAGCTCCAGCTTTAGTTGATGAGGATGTCCTACTTTCGGTTGTTCCAACAATAGAACTGTCATTAACATCGACATCAAGGCCATATGACGCTATATTGATGGTCTTTCCTTTCTTCTCGGAGGCCGACTTCACGAATGTAGCGAGCATTTTAGTCCATTTCACCATAGAAATGATCAACTCTTTCTTTTGCTTCAATGTCATTATCTTTGTATTCTTCTTCTGCTCAACCAAAGTTTTCCCCATTGACAACATGGTAGCTTTTAGACCACCAGCATCCGCCTGTCCATAACAAACAACAATTATTACAAAACATAAAAAAAAATCTTTAAAACTTATATGAATAGAATGGTATAGGACTTACTGATTTTGTGCCTTTACCACTGCTCATCGCAGACATAGCTTTGAATAGTCCATCACATTTGGATGTCATCTCGGCGTCAATGTTTTTCGTTGAGGTTGACGCAGTTTCGATGAAGGACATGTAAGATTTGAACTGTGTAAAGAAGTTCTTGAACTCCGCGGTTGCGGGACAATTATCTTCAAGGTTGGTCACAAACGTCAACATACCTTTGTTAGCAAAAGGCGTAAACTCGTTACATTTTCTTGGGAAGTTCTTCTTCAAGTAAAGTTTTAATAAGAACGTTCCTTGCGCTTCATAGATCACACTTGATGCTATTACTAACATTAGACATATCCCTAATGAAATTTTTGCCATTTTGTTTTTGTTTTTTTTTGTTTTTTTTTTTTTCTCCTTTTGGATGATTTAGTTTGTAGAAGAATTTTGGTTTATATAGATGATTAGATATTCTATTTTTAAAGTGACTAAGAGAAAATGGTGGATTGATTTAAGGTTGCAATAAAATAGCTAAAGATGTTCTCATATTATTTCCTCTTTTTAAAAAAAAGTTTAGAGGTTCTCATGTGTCCACTCTCTATTTTGACGACAATTTCTATTACAGTGATCTATATTTAGATTGATCAAACTTATAGCGTATTGACTTGTATCAAATTTGTGAGACAATCTTTTAAGACCTTTATGAATATTCATCTTTTTTTTTTTCTTTCTTTTTTGAGCTAAGATTTTATGAACATTCATCTAATTATGTAATTGACAATATAACCGGTTTTGCATACCTTATGATGTTTTACCAATTTCTTTGGTTTCTGGTCTAGGTACTAGCTACATAACTGACTATGTATATGGTCTTGATCTAGCTCTAGTGTGCTAGTGCTCTTACCCGATTCAAGTGTTGTATGAGTTAACTCGTATTCATATTTTACTTGATTTTATCATCACACATTCGATTAGTGAAAAGCCATCTTTCGATACTTTTGATATAAAAACATGTAAAGCTAATGTTAATTTTAAAGTCATGTCAAGCAAATAAGATCATGTAAAGCTAATGTAAAGCTAATGTTAATTTTAAAGTCATGTAAAGCTAATGTTAATTTAAAAGTCATGTCAAGCAATTTATTTAAAGCATATTATCACAACCTTGCAAATAAGATCTCAAACTGTAATTAAAAGAAATATATATATTGAAGGAGAAAAATTCATATACATTTCCTGAATAAAGTTTCATGGTTTCAAACTATTTCAATTATTCTTTATTCCTTAAGTCAAAATAAAATAAAATAATTAAACAGTATGTGAAGAAGTGAATAGAATATATGTATACGTGAGTCACTTTAGAGGACCATCAACATTAAATCTGATGCTTAGTTTCATTTGGAAGATGTTTATATCATCTATTCATCTTCAAGATGTTTTCAAAGCATTGCACAATGATACATATTCTTGAATCCGTTAAAAGTTATTTTGTAAAGTCTTTTTATGGTCTAAAACATAGATGGTAAAATATCAAAAGGGTTGAAAATGGTTTCTAATTAATTTAATTTTTAAAGAGACAAAAATATCAAAAAAAGATTCATTGAGTGAGCTCACTCACTTCTATCTGTTTGTTACATAGACTCGGTCGATAGATCTATTGATGGCCTATACCAGTCTTGGTTTTATTTACAACAAAAATGAATTTTTAGCTAGTAATAATAAACATAAGGCTTGTAATTAATGATGTCTTTTAAGTTTAGTTTGAAGTCATTTTTCCGACAGAAGATGAAGTAGATGAAGAAGATTGTGTCTCGCTCTGAACAGCAGTCTCGACGAATTGGGTGGTGACTTGTTCCCATTTGGTGATAGTTTGCTTAATCTGTGTTTGCTGTGCTGGTGTGCATGTCAAAGAACCTTCTTTCTTGCCTTTGTTCTGACTCACAATTTGGCTGTGGATGGTTTCTAACTCTTGGAGAGTCTTCATCACTTCTCCTTGGTAAGCTTCCATGGACTTCTTCACCTGTTAACATAACCACAAGAAAAATAAAACATTATGAAAATGGAATTTGATATTGTGAATTAGATAAGGACAATGTCTTGTTTTGTACCTCAGCTGATTTGCTTCCAATTCTTGACCGGATAAATGCCATGGCACCGGATACTTTCCCGGCAGCAGATTTAAGTCTAGAAAACAAACCTTTTCTTTCTTTTGGGGGAGCAACCATTGTACCCTTTAGTTGCTCGAAGAAGGCTTTGTATTCTTCCTTCTGTGGACACTTCTTTTCGAGGTTCATAATGAATGTCGACACTTGTTTGGAAGTCTCGGCCTCAACTTCTT
>NW_006238919.1:2998213-3119784 GCF_000375325.1 Capsella rubella | reverse complement strand
ATCCTTAGAAGATTTTTCTCCTGTAGTTTTAGTATCTTTAGATTTAGCTTCTTTTTCACTTGAATCCGAAGACTTTGGACCAGATGGACTTCCAGTACTAGGACTGCCCGAGTTAGTGTCTTTGGAAGAGCTTTTGCTTTTTTCGCTTGAATCTCCCTTCTCAGTTGTTGAAGTTTCACTAGAAGAAGAATTTTTTGTGCTCATTACCATTGTGTTTGTTATTCGAGTAATAATGGTTTCCCATCTTATGATCCCTTCTTTGATTTCTTTTTGTTGTTCTGCTGTTAGCTTCATGGTGTCTTCGTTCTCATCCTTTTTGCGGCTGCCCAAAATCTTAGCCGCAACAAATCTCATAAACTTGAAGGTATCAATGACTTCTTGTTTCTCTTCTTGAATTTCCTTTTTTATCTGGTACACATTTTCATAATGAAGTAAATTAAATGGTAATTCATTAGCCATAAATCTTGACTTTGATAAAACAAAACTTACCCTTCCAATAGCAAAAGATGATATGGCCTGGAAGATGCCCCCGGCTTTCGCCTTCATGTCCCGGTCGTAATCGACTTGGTCTTTTCTTTTTATTGGGCAAACATACTTAGCATATGCCCTAAGTTTCGCAAAGAAGGCCTTAAATTTACTTGTCTTGGGACATTCTTTCTCGAGGTCCGATACGAAGACCATCACTACTTTAACGGTGTAAGGTTCTACATCCTTCACTGTCTTAGGAGCTTCAATCTGAGGCAAACTTGGCTTAAGCTTCAGGTGAGCTGAAACGACGTCGAGAAGAGTCACCGATGCAAAAAGAATGGTGAAGCATAGAAATAGTTGAACTCTTGCCATTATTCTAAATCTTGTGTGTGATGAGAAACAAAGAATGTAAAATGAATGAATTGAAATGGAATTCTTTGTAAGCTTTTATAGTTATCTTTCGCGTTCTATGTTTAGAATCAGTGATCCACGAACCATTAAAAATTGGTAAATTATAGTGAAAGAGTTTCATGTCCTTACGTTTCACAAAATCAAAATGATGGTCATGTACTCTTCTTTATAGATACAAAATTGGCTACTTTTATGACAATAATAGAAAATATCACATTACATAGTTTAAAACTACAATATATATAGACTAGATTAAGCTAAAGAACAAATGAAGTCACATATATAAAATTAGTGGTTTTGTTTTGCATAAAATAAAATAAATTAAAGTACAAATATATAAGAAATTATAGAGTCAAAGGATATCACCAGAAGATTGTAAAAGCATGTAAGTTTGATGATGAGAAAGTTTGAACTTGAATTATTCATGCAAAACTACCATACTATCGTAGCAATAATTTTATATGAAAGCAATTGCTTAAAGACTAAAGTTTTAGATTGTTTCAAGAAATTCTAAGAAGCATTAAACAAAAAAAATCAATCAATTCATCAATTGTAGAGCTATAGTTAAGCTGTAGTTAAACTGGTCTAATTCAATTAATAGCATGAATAAAAGTAAAAGTAGTGAAATTAACCATTAATTCATAAAGAAAATAATAATATGTACTTTTATGAAACTCTTCCTTTAGAAATCCCAAAACTCTAGAATAGATATACTACTCACACATAGCTAGGGTGGTCACTGTAATTTAAGATTTATGAGTTTATCTAGAGATCTCCAAAGAGAAAGATCTTTAGAATTAGAAAAAATTGTATTTATGTCGTGACTATGTGGCTAAAGCATATATACCGATCGGCATTATGTTGATCGGTTATGCGCTCTAGTTCATTTCTAAAACACCTCTTTTTAACTTCAACAGGTTCGGAAACCTAAGTAAATGGAAAAGTATCAAAAACAGTCAAGTTCTAGACAAGAAAAGCTCAATACCCGACATAAAAACAACTTTAAACCCCGTTAAAAATACCACTTAACGTATATAAATTCATAAATTTGTCAAAATATGAATCCGCAATTTCCCGCCGAAAAAATGAAAAAATTCACAATTTTCCGCAAAAAAACATAAAATTTGTAATATATCCACAAAACGTGGATATAAATTTCTTACCAAAAATATGAACTCATAAGTTTCTAGTAAAAAACATAAATCTACAACTTTCCACCAAAAAGCATGTGATGGTGATGATGATAATAATGATGACGATGATGGTGATAACGATGATTTTGGTTCTTCAATTGGGTCAGTTTAGTAATGATGATGATGATTATAAATAATTATTTGATAAGTAGAAGGGTAGAAGTAAATAAATACATAAAAATTGCTCACATTAATTTTGGATTTGCCACATCACCACCAAAAACTCTCTATCAATATATAGGGGATAAGACCATCTCTCTAATTAACATTTTTTAAAAATAACTATAGAAGAAAAAATCATCAAGTCAATAATACAAGATAAATAATAAACGCTACAACGTAATAGAATTTCTGGTCTCCAGTCAGGGCAATGTAAAAATGAATAAAATTTGATAACATAATACAATAATTTTTTTAAAAATCATTATGTAATTATATAAGATCTTTAATCATAAATAATAATAACGTAAATTTACACAGACATTTACTGTTAATATACGTTGCATGTAAAAAAGGTTAATATATATTAATATATAATTTTAATGGTTTAAAAAATAATGTTGTTAGAATGCATCAAAATTTTTAGTTATATATATATATATAAAATTATACGGTAGTTTTAAATGTAATGTGATAATACCTATTATTGTCATAAATATAGCTAAATCCATATGTTAAAAGAAGAGTACATGAACATCATTGATTTTGTGAAATGTAAGGACATGAAACACTTTTACTATTATTTTGATTTAATTTACCAATTTTTCAATGGTTAGTTGATCACTGATTCTAAACATAGAACACGAAAGATAACTATAAAAGCTTTCAACGAATTCCATTTCAATTCATTCATTTTACATCATTTGTTTCTCATCACACACAAGATTTAGAATAATGGCAAGAGTTCAACTATTTCTATGCTTCACCATTCTTTTTGCATCGGTGACTCTTCTGGATGTTGTTTCAGCTCACCTGAAGCTTAAGCCAAGTTTGCCTGATCAGATTGAAGCTCCAAAGACAGTGAAGGATGTAGAACCTTACACCGTTAAAGTAGTGATGGTCTTCGTATCGGACCTCGAGAAAGAATGTCCCAAGACAAGTAAATTTAAGGCCTTCTTTGCGAAACTTAGGGCATATGCTAAGTATGTTTGCCCAATAAAAAGAAAAGACCAAGTCGATTACGACCGGGACATGAAGGCGAAAGCCGGGGGCATCTTCCAGGCCATATCATCTTTTGCTATTGGAAGGGTAAGTTTTGTTTTATCAAAGTCAAGATTTATGGCTAATGAATTACCATTTAATTTACTTCATTATGAAAATGTGTACCAGATAAAAAAGGAAATTCAAGAAGAGAAACAAGAAGTCATTGATACCTTCAAGTTTATGAGATTTGTTGCGGCTAAGATTTTGGGCAGCCGCAAAAAGGATGAGAACGAAGACACCATGAAGCTAACAGCAGAACAACAAAAAGAAATCAAAGAAGGGATCATAAGATGGGAAACCATTATTACTCGAATAACAAACACAATGGTAATGAGCACAAAAAATTCTTCTTCTAGTGAAACTTCAACAACTGAGAAGGGAGATTCAAGCGAAAAAAGCAAAAGCTCTTCCAAAGACACTAACTCGGGCAGTCCTAGTACTGGAAGTCCATCTGGTCCAAAGTCTTCGGATTCAAGTGAAAAAGAAGCTAAATCTAAAGATACTAAAACTACAGGAGAAAAATCTTCTAAGGATGCTAAGAATACCGAAGATAACTCTTCTCAGGATACTAAAAATACCGAAGAAAACTCTTCTAAGGATACTAAAAATACCAAAGAAAACTCTTCTAAGGATGCTAAAAATACCGAAGAAAACTCTTCAACTACAAGTGGAAAAGAAACCTCCTCTAAAGATACTAAAAAATCTGCCGGTGAAAGCTCCGTTAGTCAGAGCAGCGCCGTAAATGTGGAAGAAGTTGAGGCCGAGACTTCCAAACAAGTGTCGACATTCATTATGAACCTCGAAAAGAAGTGTCCACAGAAGGAAGAATACAAAGCCTTCTTCGAGCAACTAAAGGGTACAATGGTTGCTCCCCCAAAAGAAAGAAAAGGTTTGTTTTCTAGACTTAAATCTGCTGCCGGGAAAGTATCCGGTGCCATGGCATTTATCCGGTCAAGAATTGGAAGCAAATCAGCTGAGGTACAAAACAAGACATTGTCCTTATCTAATTCACAATATCAAATTCCATTTTCATAATGTTTTATTTTTCTTGTGGTTATGTTAACAGGTGAAGAAGTCCATGGAAGCTTACCAAGGAGAAGTGATGAAGACTCTCCAAGAGTTAGAAACCATCCACAGCCAAATTGTGAGTCAGAACAAAGGCAAGAAAGAAGGTTCTTTGACATGCACACCAGCACAGCAAACACAGATTAAGCAAACTATCACCAAATGGGAACAAGTCACCACCCAATTCGTCGAGACTGCTGTTCAGAGCGAGACACAATCTTCTTCATCTACTTCATCTTCTGTCGGAAAAATGACTTCAAACTGAACTTAAAAGACATCATTAATTACAAGCCTTATGTTTATAATTACTAGCTAATAATTCAATTTTGTTGTAAATAAAACCAAGACCGGTATAGGCCAGCCATAGATCTGTCGACCGAGTCTATGCAAGGAATAACTAAGTACAAGTGTACTATGAATATAGATTGTAACAAACAATCATAAGTGAGAGAGCTCACTTAATGATTCTATTTTTGATATTTTTTTGTCTCCTTAAAAATTAAATTAATCAGAAACTATTTTAAAAGTCCTTTTGATATTTTACCATCTATGTTGAAAACCATAATAGACAAACAAAACAATACAACTTTTAATGATAATGTGTATCATTGAGAACATGACACAATGAGCTTCTCATAGCTTTCTTATACATGTTTTTCCTTGTTGCAATGATTTAAAACCGTATTGGAAATCAAAATGGCTAAGTGTTTGGGTCAAAGTTTTAACTAATATGATCCAACTAGGCCGAACCAGGTTAACAAAAACTTAAATAAAAACTAAATAAGCTAAATTAACATTACTATAGTATCAAAACTTGTTGTAAAGTATTAATTCATAAGTTATGGTATTAAATGAATATTAAAATTTATTTTACTAGTTAAGTAATAAAATTTCTGTTTCACACTTTTTCATGAATGAAAATGTAATCATAACAAGAAACATCCATTTAAGGAATCATAACCCAAACTTATAATTACATTTAAGAAAAATATTATATATAATTTTATTGTTAAATAAAAAACTAATATTTCATCGAAAACATCATTTATATGTCGATAATTGTGTCCAAATAAAGGTTGCATAACGATGATTTTTTTTTTGGTGAGATGCAGACCGATGAATTAGCGTCAGCATTTTAGCACTAAACTAACATTATAGGTTGCAATTTTTTAATAGTTTGTATTTGATGACAAGCTTGGGAATGACCAAATATATATATTTTCCATATAGTTATATTTGGTTTTTGTGTGTTTACAGTAAACAATTAGGTGTTATTGTAAGATTCACAATCTTTGAATACGGGTCAGGTTAGAACATGTTTACACATTGTGTTTCAATCAAAGCTACATAGTTAGGAGAGCATGCCTGACACTAGCATGTAACTTGTGTCATGTAATTTGATAACTTTTAGTGTGATAAATTATTCAAGGGTTAGAAGCATGACACTTGGATTAATCAGTGTCAATGCTTTGATACTTCTAAATATAGATTGAAGAGAAATGCGCACAACAACATAAATTGTCATCAAAATAGAAAGTAAAACATGTGAACCTCTTTTGCTATTCTCTCAAGACCTTAAATCAATCCACTATTTACTCCAACTCACTTAAAAATAGACTTTTTAAGCATCTATATAAATCAAATTTCTCCAAAGAACAAACATCATCTCAAAAAAAAAAAAAAAAATTAATAAAAAAAAACAAAAGAAAAAAAAATAATTGTCTTGTTTATGTTCTATTAATAAGAAAATGACAAAAAAATTACTAGTATTATGTCTGGTGCTAATGTTTGCATCAAGTGTGGTCTATGAAGTGCAAGGGACTTTCTTATTAAAGCTTTACTTGAGGAGGAAGTTTTTTCCCAGACGTTGTATCGACTTTACCCCTTTTGCTGCCAAGGGTATGTTGATGCTCATCAAGAACCTCCAAGGTGGATGTCCTGCAACAAGAGAGTTCAAAGAGTTCTTTACAAGGTTCAAGTCTTATATTAGCTTCATTAGCTCAGTATCATCCTCATCCAAAAACGTTGATACGGAGATGGATGGGAGATGTGAATTACTTACCAAGGCTTTGTCTGTACTGACTGGTAGTAAAAGCAGCCAAACAGTAAGTTTTATACCATAAAAATTCATATGATGTATAAGACTTCTAACAGTTTAAATATCTTGTGGAATACATCAAGAACAAGAGAATTGTTCTCTAACACTTCCTTCTTACAATTTATTTTTCTTGGTTTTGCAATAGTCGGAATTAAAATCTACGATGCTGTCAATGGGAAAGACTTTGGTTGAGCAGAAGAGACAAGGTTCAAAAATAATGACATTGAAGCAAAGGAAAGAATTGGTTGTGGCTATGGTGAAATGGACTCGACTTGTTATTACAATTGTAAAGAGTGTTGCTGAGCAGGCAGGAAAGTCGATTGACGAATCATCTTACGGTCTTGATGTCGATGTTAACTCTAGCGTTCGAAAAAGAACTGATAATGATGATGATGATGATGATGATGATGATGATGATGATGATGATGATAAGGAAACCTCACCTAAAGGTAGATCCCCACCTCAAAATGAATCCCCACCTCAAAGTGAATCCCCACCACAAGGTGGATCCTCACCTCAAAGTGAATCCTCACCACAAGGTGGATCCCCACCTCAAGGTGAATCCCCACCACAAGGTGGATCCTCACCTCAAAGTGAATATCCACCACAAAAAGGATCCCCACCACAAGGTGGATCCTCACCTCAAAATGAATACCCACCACAAGGAGGATCCCCACCTCAAAGTGAATCCCCACCACAAAGTGGATCCCCACCTCAAAGTGAATCCCCACCACAAGGTGGATCCCCACCACAAGGAGGATCCCCACCTCAAGGAGGATCCCCACCTCAAAGTGGTTCCCCACCACAAGGTGAATCCCCACCACAAGGAGGATCCCTACCACAAGGTGGTTCCCCACCGCAAGGAGGTTCCCCACCGCAAGGAGGTTCCCCACCGCAAGGAGGTTCCCCGCCGCAAGGAGGTTCCCCGCCGCAAGGAGGATCCCCACCTCAAAGTGGATCCCCACCTCTAGATGGATCCTTACCACAAGGTGGATATGTTACTCCTAGCGTAGATGCTTTAACGAAGAAAGAGTCTAACAGTCAAACTGGTACTTCTTCCAATACAAAAGAGACCAACACTGGAAGTTCTGGTAGCACTCTCACAGATACTACTGGTTCAACATCAGGCAGTCCGAGTGGAAATCCCACTCCCACCCCTTCTTCTTCAACTCCTGCATCTGGCAAACCATCTGAAAAGGAGAGCCCTAGTACAACTCTGGGCAGTCCTAGTGGAAGTACCACTCCCACCCCTTCTTCTTCAACTCCTGCTGATGGTAAGACCCCTACTCAAAAGAAGGAAGAATCCTATAGCGGAATTGCAAGCGGTGAAGGAAGTGAAGAAGAATCCAACAGTGGAGGTGCTACTTCGCAAAAGAAAGAATCCACGAGTCAAAGCTCATCAGTGAAGGAGCTTGAGAGCCAAACTTCCTCAGAAGTCATGTCTTTCATTTCGAATCTCGAGAAGAAGCATAAAGACAACGCAGAACTCAAAGTCTTTTTCGACAAACTAAAGACTTCCATGTCTGCTTCCTCAAAGCTTTCTGGCTCAAACACAAAAGACATTGTCTCCGGGATGAAATCTGCTACTTCGAAACTATCTGAGGCCATGATGTTCGTCCGTTCAAGGTTTAGCAAATCCGAAGAGGTGCGTAAAACGAAACCATTTTCGAATTCTTATCTTATATATGATTCTTTCCATAAAAAAAAAACTCATATTCGTTCTCATTTTTTTTGGAATGATAGACCAAGTCCAGCATGGAAAGTTCCCAACAAGAAGTATTGAAGACTCTCAAGGAACTACAAGACATCAATAGCCAAATCGTAAGTGGCAAGAAAGTTACATCAACACAACAGACAAAGCTTAAGCAGACAATCACCAAGTGGGAACAAGTCACAACCCAATTCGTTGAGACTGCTGCTTCTTCAAGTTCATCTTCATCTTCATCCCAGACCAGTGCAAAAATGGCTCAGCAAAACTAAGTTAACATACCTAACCAGCATCAGTCAAACCCTAAAACAGCAAGAAAGACTAAATAGTACCGCCAAATATTATATTTTAGTAGCTTACTAGAGATTTTGTTTTTGGTCTTTTAAATAAAACTAAGATTGGTATAGGCCAAGTGGCTATCTATAAACCAATGTATGTAAGTAAACAAAGAAAACGTTGTAAAAAATAAAAATAGATTGTAAGCGCTCTGTATTGTTAACATACATAAGTGAGTAAGACCCATTTAAAGGGATTTTGATATAATTTTCTTCTTCTTCAAGTTAAGTAGTAAAGATTTTATTCTTACGATGGATAATTAACTTGAAATAATCAAATGCATGATTTATAGTAACGAAATTGAATTAAACAATAACTTTGAGCATTATATTATATTTTTCATTAAGCATATAGCAAAACATTATGTGGCATGTTACATACACATGCCCTCTTTACCATACCCAAATAAAAGTCTCTCTTTATTTCTCTATGTCCTGCAACATTTTTTCAATAAAAAGAGAAGAACCTCAAGAAGTACAGCAGAACGAATGAATAAAGACTTGATAGAGTTCGTGAAGAAGAATCAAAGTAAGAAAAGAAGTAAAGCAACAGTCAAGACGTGAAGGATAAGCAAAGGAGCATAAGTAGGAAATCACCTAGGTCGGTGATTAGGAGACACAAAGCAAAGAGAAGAGTCTAGAAGATTTTCTTTATGAAAATAAAGGAAATAAGAATAAAAATATTATTTTCCTAAATTGGAAAAAGGAAATTAACATATTCCTATTGGCATGGTTTATGGAATTGGCCTATTGTGTGGCAATACCCCTATTCATATACAGTAAAACCTCTATAAATTAATAATGTTGGGACCATGAAAATCTATTAATTTATAGAGGTTTTAATTTATCGATAAATTATTAATTATTAATTTATAGAGAGATTTCCTAATTTGGAAAGTTTTTTTCAAAAAAAATATTTAAAAATAAACTCTAGCAAAAACTAATATGCCTATATATACATATATTTTGAAAGTTTTACCTAATTATTAATTTATAATATTGATGAGACTATATATTTACAAAGGATTTTTTAAAATATTTTTATCGTAATATGTCTAAAATTACACTGGTCCCAACTTGGGACTGGAGAAATTTATTAATTTATAGAGAATATTAATATATCGAGTATTAATTTATAGATGTTATACTGTAAATAGGAGAGTTGAGGCTTGAAGAAAGCTCGTCACAATTAAGAGAACATAATTTCTACCAATAAAGTTTTAGCTTCTAAGAAAGAGAGCTAAGAACTTAAAGAGGGCTTAAGGTTTCTAAGAGAAGTTCTAAATCGAATTATGATCTAAGAACTTAAGATTGAGTGAATAGAAAAATTTCAGAGAAAAAGAACTTAAGATTCAATAAAGAAGTTTTTGAAGAAACCCTGTTTTACTTTATGATATAGTTTCTGTACTAATAGCTCTACGTTTTCATTTTCGTCATCAATATGCTCAAAACCTTATTGTTCAATATAGATTACAATGACTACGTACGTTATGATGTTTTTTTTTTTTCATACAAGTGTCTACATTTTGAACGTAGTTATTTAGTGTTTTTATTAAGTGGTATGAACAACTAGCATGTTATAAACTTATAATACATAGTACCATTGGGGTGTGCTTGGGAGGATCCAAGCTTATCTATATCAAGAGGCAAAACTAATCTCATTAGTTTAAGACTATTTGTAATACAGTTAATTTTCAATATATTTTAAAATACTATTTGCTGAATATAGTTTTGATATGTTTTTTAATACTCTAATATGTTTCGATTTCTTTTTTCTTTGTGTCCAAACAATCACTTCATTAGCTTAAAACCTCAAAAGAGGGATGTTCTTACAACTTGAAAGTGAAAAGTACATGAAAGGTAAAAATAGAGATTTAGTGAGTTTTCAACAATTTTTTCATATTGTTTTTCGGGTAGGTTGGCATTATAGTACATTTTCAGAAAGTAATTAGGAATATAGTACAAATACTATTTATAATTTGTGAAATGGGTGTAAAACACTGTGCATGAGATAAAAAGAGTGAGAGATAGAAAATGAGGTGGGGTAATGCAGGATATGGGTAAAGACGAAAATAGGTTCCCTCATCACCCTCTCTCCAACTCTCGTTACTCTCAATTAGTTTTGAGTAGAAAAGAAAAATAATAAAATTTTTAATTAATTATTTATTTTATCTTATTCATTACATACCCTTTCAGTTTATTAATTAAAATATTTGCCAATGTAATTTTTTTTCTAATTTTTTTTTCACATGCAAAAATATCTATATTTTTTTCTCTATAGTTTGATATGCATTTTGTTAAATAATTTCAAAATTTTGTATAAAAGTCTAAATATATAAAATTATATGTACATATAGATCACTGTACATAAAGATGTCTCTGTACATAAGAATGTATGTACATATAGTATATGTACAATTTAAGCTATATATGTACAATTTTTTATGTTTAATAGTTTCAAATACATTGTATGCATATTTTATGCGTACAATTTATTACACAGATGTTTATGGCTCAATGTTTTAGTTTGATATAACTGTACACAAAAATGTATGTACATTTATAGATCACTGTACAAAAAGATGTTTGTACATATATAGATCACTGTACAGAAGAAATCTATATAAAATAATGCATGTACAAAAATAAAACTATGAAATGACACACTTTGTGAAACGGAAGAATATACATTTCCATTCTCTATATGTACAACACTATGTTGTATGTGATGGTTTTGTACATTAGTTGTAGCGTAAGCAGTGGCGCCGAAAGCTGTGATTTTGTACAATGGTTGCAATGTACATGATTATGGTGTACAGTGGTTCTTCTTTACAGTGGTTCTTCTGTACAATGGTTATTCTGTACATTAGTTCTTCTGTACAGTGGTTCTGCTACAAAAATGAAAATTTGTATATTAATATATATACAATGGTTGGAATGTACATGATTATGGTGTACAGTGGTTTTTCTATACAGTGGTTGTTCTGTACAGTAGTTCTTCTGTACAGTAGTTCTTCTGTACAGTGGTTCTGCTACAAAAATGAAAATTTGTATATTAATATATATATATATATATAAATGTATAACTATAGAGTAATACACACAATTTAATCTATATATTTCATTATTGTAGATATATATATATATATAGATTAAATTGTGTGTATTACTCTATACTTATACATTTAGTAAATTTTCTGAATGTACACTTAATAAGTTGTACGAATTACATCTGTACATATAATAAGTTGTACATATGTAATCTGTACATTTATTAAGTTGTATAGATTACAGATAATCTGTACATTTATCAAGTTGTACAGATCTAAATTCTGAAAAAATTATTTGACAACATCAAATAAAATCATTTAGCAAAATGCATATCAAACAATAGAGAAAAATTTAGGTTTTAATATATGTGAATTTTTTTTTAAAAAGTATTACTTTTATTGAATAGTATTATATCTTTTAGATTGAAGGGGGATAATATAAAAAGAAAAAAAAAACATAAAAGTAAAAAGTAAAAAGAAAAAAAATGTGAGCGTACTAAAAGAGAGAAAGGAAGAAAAAGAAGAGTAGTAACTGTTTATAATGGCATAGATCTGTAAATAATCAAGTTTTTAATGGCATAATGGACAGAGAAACAATGATATACTGTAGAAAGTGACTTTACTAATATTGAATAGGAAACGTATCAGTTTGCATAATATGTTTGAGAAATGTACTATAAATCCAATTATTCCTTGTTTTTCTTTCTTCATAGACACTTCTCTTAAATTTAATATGTCTAAAGGACTCCCATGAAAAGTTTTTGACATTAAGGACTTGATAAGTAAAGTTTAATAGTATAGTAAAGTTGTAAAAGCAATGTAGCATGCATAGAACATATTTTACGTACGTATATGAGAATTTTTTTTATATAAATTTCTATTTCTTAAAGTTATGTGTGTGGTAAATTAGGGGGAGTTATTGGGAGACTGATTTTAAAAGAGTTTGTGTATTTCAAAAGTTTAGAGATTTTAAGATTCTCAAAAAGATTTGTTGATTCTAAAATAATGTTTACCCAGATTTTTAGAGTTTAATAGATTCTTCATATGATAGACTCTACAAATCCTTATGATAATTGCAGTATTTTGAAAGTTGTTTTTAATGACTAAATATGTAAGGAATCATAAAACCAATAACACTAGAATTTGATAGAATTGGAAAATCAATAAATACTCAACTTTTTGAATAACAAAGGATTTTAAATAGAATTACAAAATACATACACCAATAACAAGAGATTTTATTAAGAATCTAAGAATCCGTACACCAATAACAATAGAATTTTAAACTCTAAAAATCTTTAAAAGTCATTCTCCCAATAACTCCCCCTTAATTTATTCTCTAAATATAGAATGATATACACTAATACCACAATTTGCAACACACCTTCCAAATCGGTTATGTGGAACATGAGAACCATCAGTAGTTTCTTTAGCTATTCTCTCGTGACCGTAAATGAATCCACCAATTTCTCTTACTCAAATTTAGAAATTTTTTAGGCATCTATATAAGTCGAGTTCTCTCATAGAAACAAAACTCAATTCAAAAAAAAAACCAAAAAAAATTGTTTAAGTTTTTCTATAAAAAAAACAAAAAAAATGGCTAGGTTTCCTATAGCGGGATGTCTTATGTTAATATTAGTAGCATCAAGTACCATATATGAAGCACAAGGGACGTTCTTATTAAGACATTACATGAGGAAGTTTCCTAAACTTTCCCAAGATTTTGAGCCTTTTGCTTACAAGGGTATGCTTAGTTTTGTTGACAACCTTGAGAGTATGTGTCCATTAAATGGAGAGTACAAGGACTTCTTCTCAAAGCTCAAGAGTTTCATGTCCTTTATAAACACGGCACAAGGGTCTTCTTCGGATTTTCAGTCTCAGATGAAATCACAATCTGAGAGTCTCTTTAAGGCTGTCTCTGCATTGGGTGTTAAAGCAGGATCATCGGTAAGAGAGTTTTGTGTTTTTAATTTTTGTTTACATGGTGAGAGTTAGAGCATATTCAATATTGTTTTTTTTTTTGGTTTTGTGATAGGCTGATACGAGCAAATTGATTGAGAGTTTGATGTCAATGGGGCAAACGTTTTCTGAGTTTAAGAGGAGTGGTTCAACAATGATGACCAATGAGCAAAGAACAGAGCTGGTTAAATCTATGGCGAAATGGGCACAAGTGATTGGTCAATTTGTGAAAAACGTTGGTGACAAGAGTGGTGATGGAAATATTGATCTTGCATCTATTCTTGGAGGTGGTAGCCCGTTAGATGGAAGTGGCAGTCCAAGCTCTGACACTAGTTCTCCCTCGGGTGATGCTGGGACTCCTACCGATGGTGGAAGCTATGGTGACAGTACTGGTGACAGTGGAAGCTCAGCTGGTGGCCCGAGTGGAAGTGTAACTGATTTAGGAGATGGAAGCACTGCTGGTGGTCCGAGTGGAAGTACAACTGATGGTTCTAGTGGAGGAGACAGTTCTATGGGTGCTGGAAGTGGAGCAGCTGGTGATACTGGAAGCACAAGTGGTGGAGATGCTGCTGGTGGTGATAGTGCTGCTGGTGGAGCTGCACCTGGTGGAGAAAGCGGTGGAGCTGCTGCGGGTGGTGAAAGTAGTGGAGCTGCTACAGGCGCTGAAAGTGCTGGAGCTACAGGTGCCGAAAGTGCAACCGGTGGAGATAGCTCTGGAGCAGCGGCTGGTGGCGACACCAGTGGGGCTGCAGCCGGTGGAGATAGCTCTGGAGCAGCGGCCGGTGGCGACACCAGTGGGGCTGCAGCCGGTGGAGATAGCTCTGGAGCAGCGGCCGGTGGCGACACCAGTGGGGCTTCAGCCGGTGGAGATAGCTCTGGAGCTACGGCAGGCGGGGCTGCTGCAGGTGGAGAAAGTGGTGGAGCTGCTGCGGGTGGTGGTGATGCCGCTAGTGGTGCAAGTGGTGAAAGCTCAGGTGATGCAAGTGGTGCAGCTGCTGGCGGCGCAAGTGGTGCTGCTTCAGGAGACACAAGTGGTGCTTCTGCAGGCGGCGCAAGTGGTGCTGCTTCAGGCGATGCAAGTGGGGCTGCTGCAGGCGGCGCAAGTGGTGCTACTTCCGGTGATGCAAGTTCAGGTGATGCAAGTAGTGCTGCTTCTGGTGATGCAAGTGCTGCTTCAGGTGATGCAAGTGGTGCTGCTGCAGGCGGTACAAGTGGTGCTGCTTCTGGTGATGCAAGTGGTGCTGCTTCTGGTGGCGCAAGTGGTGCTTCTTCAGGCGATGCAAGTGGTGCTGCTGCAGGTGATACAAGTGGTGCTGCTTCAGGTGGCGCAAGTGATGCTGCTTCAGGCAGTTCAAGTGGTGCTGGTGCAGCTGGAGCAACTCAAACTACTGAAACTGGTGAAGCCTCAAGCGGTGAAAGCTCTTCTGCTGCTTCAGGATCCACTGAAACTGGAAGTTCAATGACTGGTGGTGCCTACACAGATTCTACAGGTGGAAGTCCAGCAAGCAGCCCCTCTGCGGGTGGCCCTAGTGGAAGTGAAACTTCCATGGAAGGTGCAGCCGCCGGAGAAACTTCTGGTGCAAGTGCAGGCTCTGTTAGCTATCAAGCTGCTAACTATGAAAAGAAACACTCAACATCCTCAGGCAAAAGCTCCTTCAGCCATGCCTCAATAAAGAAAAGCTCTGGTACCGCCAATGCTGACTCGTAGATTCAGACTCTCGTAGATATCAAAAACTTATTAAATACAATAATTCGAATAAAGAGATGGCCCTGCTTAGTGCAGTGAGCTGTAGAATGTTTTTTTGTTATGTTGTTGTTACAAGTCTAGTAATTACAAATACTCAATACTAGAGGGTTACAAACATGTGTATATTGCATGGATATGAAATTAACTCTTTTTTTTGCATTTTCTTTTTGTAAAGAATACAAGAAATTTTGGATATATACATGAAGTAAAGTTTTTTGTAAAATACATGAATGTAAGAAGTTTTGTATATAAATAACACATTAACTCAAATTCTTGATCCTTTATGTTTTCCTGTGTGAAGCTAAAGAATATATGAGTAATGTCCAATTCCTAGCACTAACCAAAACTCTTTAAATCAAGTGCAGTCTTGTTGAAGAGTATCATATGCTCCCTCCATTTTTAATTAGTTGTCGTTTTAGAGTTACAAAATTTGTTTCAAAATAGTTGTCGTTTTAAATTTCCAATGCAAATGTTTGGTAAAAATTCATATTTTATTCAATCTTTTTAATGTTTTTACCAATAGAAAATTAAAAAATATATGAAAATACAAAAAAAAACAGAAACTTTAGTTGTTTTCTCAATATGGAGTTTTAAAAAATTCTATTTTTGCAGAAGATTTTTTTTTTTGGTTTCTGAAAAAGATTTGGATTGGTATTGAATAATTTTTTAAAAAGATATGTAACTAGAAGGGTTTACAATATTTTAATAACTCATAGATAGATTTTGCTTTTTCAAAATTGTAATAAAATAAATCAATAAATCCAATTTGAATGAATATTTATTAGAAAATATAAATATTTATGTTTTAGTTAAAAATAAATCTTTATTTTCACCAAACTAATATAAAATATATTAGTTATTTAAAGATATACATCTACTAACAAAAAGCCCGCGTAAAAACGCGGGTTAAAATTTATGTTTTTATGTATGAATTAAAAATATTGCATGTATGAAAATTTTGAAAATCATAACATTAACAAAAAAAAAATCAATATTAATTGAATATCATATTTTCTAATATAGATTAATTAAGGCCCGTCTAGGGTTATTTATTGTACAAATGTTATATCCAAGTATTCAAAAATAGATAATTTTTAAAGTTAGTAAATTGTTTTTTTGTTGAAAAAAATTATTTATGTATTATATAAAATCGTTATTAAACATTCATTAAAAAAATCTAGTAATGTTAAATTATCGATCACCAAAAAAAATTGTGAGCTATTCACCATTTTTCAAAAAATTAATTTAGATATTATAACATAAACATGATTATACCATTATCCTAAAAAATTTATTTCCTAAATTTCCAGTTTTTTAAAAAACTATTCTTGCATATTTTTTACTTTGCAATTTATTGTATTTCTTAAACTTAATTAATTATTACAAAATTTGATGGTAAAGTTCTTACAAATTAACATCAATCTATAAAAATGAGTTATAGTGTCGTTGAGATGAGCACAGAGAAATTTTTTTAAAAATGAAAATATAGAAAATTACATATTTGTAAAAAAAAAAATTTAAAAATCATTATAGTACTAATTATATTGACTTTTGTTATCCTTATTTTAAATAAATAATGACTCTTATTTAGTTCCTTCTTATCCACCCCTCTTGTTTTAGCCAATGAGATAGCACTATGATATACAACATTATTTAAATATAAATTAAACATTAATCAATTATAACATATTAAAAAGGTAAAAAAATTGGTTAAACCCATAATCTCGTTTAATTGTACCATCTAAATCTTAATTTCTTTTATAAATTGAAGCAATTAAATAACCTCGTATAAATTGTGTAATCTAAACTCTACTCCTTATTTATAAACTTAAATCGACATAAAACCTTGTTTAATTGTAAAATCTAAACCATAATCCTCATTTATAAATCCAAGCAACCATATAACATGTTTAGTTGTAAAAAATAAACTTTAATCCTTCTTTATAAACTAAAATCGACATATATCTCGTTTAGTTGTAAATATTAACCCCTAATCTCTTTGATAAATCCAAACCGACATAACCAAAAATTAGATTAATAATTTTATTATACGTAAAAAATTCTGAATATGTATATATTTTTGGTAATTTTTTATTTTTATCTATTTTTTTTACAAAATTAGATGTATCACATTCCAGCATCTAATGTTTTACTTGAAATATATCACAATCGCGTGAGTTATTAATTCTTAAAACCAAGTTTTACATTGTAAGAATTTTTCAATTAACATAAAAAAATCCATTATAATTAGATATACTTTTATATGTATTACTTATGTAGAATTTTTTTATTATAGGTTTATAAATTTAATTTTAAAATATTTTAATGTATCTTAACTTTACATATGTCAATATCTTATCGATACAATTGACACATGTCACATTAATGACAAACTTATTTAGATTAATTTACTGAATAAAATATATTTAAATATTACATAATAATCACGATAAAGTAAATATTTTCTAAGATTAACTTATAGTTGACTAACTTATTTATTTTTACTTTATTTTTAATATTTTATTCCTTAGACCTAATTTTTATAATTTTCATTAATAATTTTATTTTATAATGATTATCCTTTTTCCTTATGGATTACTACTAAGTAATTGTTAAATTTCCTGATTTTTATTTTATTCTTTCTATTTTGAAAATATTCCTTTTTGAAAACTAATTTATATAATTTCTTAACACTAATTATTTGACACGTGTCGACATCTTACCAATTCAATTAACACGTGTCACGATCTTGTTAATTACTAACTTTGAAAACCCAACTTTATATAATAAGATTGAAGATAAGCTAATTGGTTAACATAAATGTAGAATTTTATGTTAAACATTTTCAAAATAGAAAACTCACTATTTATTTTAGTTAAATGTAAGCTTATTCAACAATAAGAAAAATATTATTTGCAATCTTTTCAATTGTTATCATAAATTAACATAAGCTTTCAAGATGTTTAGATTCATATAAAATCATTCGAATATTAATGAATATAAAATGTGCACAATAATCAAAATGCTAAATACATAAAACACGTACGTGCATCATATAAATTAAAGGACTAACGATACTTCCTGTTGTTTTTACATATCCATAGAACATATGTACTATCTAAACCTCAAGATGACTTGAGTTTTAATTACAATTAAAAATATTTTCTACTTAATCATAAACACCATTATTTTAGAGTATATTATTTACATATGTACTATCTAAACATTCATATCTAGTCCCTTCAAAGTTTCACCATCGACCTTTAAATCCATATTTGAATGTGTACTTGAACTCGAAATCGAACTTGAACTCGAACTAGAGTTAGAACTTTTCTTCATGTGGTAGCCATTTCCGGATGAAATCTCAACTGAAAATTGTTTCTCACTCTCAGTAGCAATCTTCACAAATTGAGACATCACTTGTTCCCATTTCAACACTATCTCCTTAATTGCTTGTTGTTGTGATACCGTAAGCGTCAAGGAACCACCTTCTGTGCTTTGTTTTTCAGATATGGCTTTAGACATAACTGATTGAAGGATATTTAGAGTCTTCATCACTTCTTGTTGATATCCTTGTAGTGTTGTTTTCATCTGTTTAAGAAATCAAAAAAAGTTTTTAGTTATTGTGCTTTCTACATTTTCATATGAGTATTGTGTTTTATGAACTCACCTCTCCTGACCCACTTTTCTTGGCTTGCAAGACAGCCATAGCATCCGAGAGTTTTGTGGCCATACTTATCATTTCTGACATGTAAGAGCTTGAGTCTTTTGCCTCAAATGTTGAAGAGTCCGGACACAAGTATTTCATGTAATCTTTAAGTTTCTCAAAGAAGCTTTGGAACTCTTGGGTGTCTGGAGATTTCTTCTCAAGGCTTGTTATGAAACTTGTAACCTCTTTAGATGTGCTGGTCTCGATATTTGTCCTTATCTCTTGTTTCGTTGTGGAAGTTGTGCCATTTCCTGTTGTTTGATTATTCATGAAAGTTGTATTGCTTCCTCCGTCTTGTAAGTTTTGGTTGTTCATAACATCTTTGCTTTCCTTGTTCTCCTCCTCTACTTTACCATTCTTTAAATCTCCATTACTACTTTCTTGAGCTTCCATTGTCTTGTTTTTCATAGAATCTTCATTCATATCTACTTTATCTCCTTTGGATTCCATTGATGTACCATTAATTTCATTTATATTACCATTTGCAGAATCTTCTTTAACTCCATTGGTTTCAACTGTCTTACTATCTTCAGAACCATTTTCCGTCGAATTTGTGCTTCCATTTAAACTTGTTGTCATACCATCCTTAGTTTTTTCCTCAGTTGAATCTTCTTTACCTCCATTTATATCAACTGTTTTATCATCTTTAGAACCTTCTTCCATATTTACTTCTTTATCTCCATTAGTTTCATCTACCTTGCCTTCTTTGAAACCTTTCTTTGTTGACTCTTCTTGACCTTTATTCACTTCTATATTACCATCTTTAGAATTTTCTTTCATTGAAACATCTTTATCTCCATTGGTTTCAGTTCCCTTACCGTCTTTAGAACTTTCTTTTATGGATTCTTCTTTTTGTCCATTTGTTCCCGCTATGGTACTATTACTGGTTTCATGTATGTTACCATTTTCAGAATCTTCTTTAGCTCCATTAGTTTCAACTGTCTTACTATCTTCAGAAGCATTTTCCGTCGAAATTTTACCTCCATTTAAATTTGTTGTCGTACCATTCTTGGATATTTTGTCTGTTAAATCTTCTTTACCGATTTCTATTTGTTTGTCATCTTTAGAACTTTCTTCCATAGTTACTTCTTTACCTCCATTACCTTGATCTTCCTTACCTTCTTTGAAACCTTCCTTTGTAGAGTCTTCTTGACCTTTTTGCACTTCTTCTACATTACCCTCTTTAGAATTTTCTTGAACTGAAACATCTTTACTTCCATTAGTTTCATTTCTCTTACCGACTTCAGAACTTTCTTTTACGGAATCTTCTTTACCTCCATTTGTTTCAGCTATATTACTATCACTGGAATTTTTTTCCATAGAATCTAATTTAACTCCACTGTTTTCCATTGTATTACCATCTCTAGAACTTTCATTTGTGGAATTTGTACCTTTACTAGTTTCAACTAATTTACCATCTTTCAAATCGTTTTTGCCTCCATTGATGTTCGTTGTGTTATCATCTTTAGAACCTTTTTCCGTGCGATTCTTGCTTCCACTTGTCTCAACTATCTTAGCATCTTTGAGACTTTCCTCTTCAGAACTTTCTTTAGAATCTTTATTTTTGGAATCTTCTTTATAACCTTCATTGATTTTAGTTGCGTTACCATCTTTGGAACCTCCTTCCTTGAAATCTCTTTTAGCTTCGTTATGTTCAACTTTCTTATCATCTTTGGAATTTTCTTCCTTGCCTCCAATATTATCTTTGGAGCTTTCCTCTATAGAACCTTCTTTACCTCCTTTGGTTTCCACCTTTTTACCGTCACTGGAAACTTCCTTCATGGAGTTATTCTTAGTTTGATTAGTTTCATTGTTTTTACCATCTTCGGACTCTTTGCTTCCTCCGCTAACCTCTATACTTGTACCGTTCACTAAATCTCCATTATTTTCTTTGGTTTCCCCTTTCGTGTTCTTATCCGAGTCTCCAATATTTACTTGACCCTCATCAACTTGTTTTTGCTTCTTTAAGGTCTCGTCATTCTTATTAATATTTTTAGATGTATCATCAGTAGACTCATTTTGATCTTTCTTCCCGCTGATATTTGATGTAGTATTGGCTTCTTGAACTCCTTCACTCTTTTTCATCGAGGCTTCTTCCTTATCTTTGTGTTTTTCTTTTGACTTTGTATCATCTATCTTTTTTTCTGATGCCTTCTTATCCGAGTCTCCAATATTTACGTGACCCTCATCAACTTGTTTTTGCTTCCTTAAGAATTCATCATTCTTATTAATATCTTTAGATGTATCATGAGTAGACTCATTTTGATCTTTCTTCCCGCTGATATTTGATGTGACATTGGCTTCTTGAACCCCTTCATTCTTTTTCATCGAGGCTTCTTTCTTATCTTTGTGCTTTTCTTCTGACTTTGTATCTTCTATCTCTTTGTCTGATGCATCCTTATCTTTTATGATCTTTCCAGTTTTCTTTTTATAATGTTCATCGTTTTCTTTATCCACTTTTTCGTCATGATCTTCTTTATTGTCTCCTTTCTTATCTTTTAAAGACTCTTCCCTTTTTACTTGAGCATCTGTTTTCATTTCATTCTTACCTTCTCCACCTTCTATTTGAGTTGTTGCTTGAACTCCTCCTTGCTTTGAGTTATCCTCTTTAGACTCTTTCTTCTTGTCTTCATTTTCTTTTGGTTTCTTATTTTCTCCCTTTGTTTTCGATTTATTTTCTTTCGACATTGCTTTCTTCTTTCTATCTTCCTCATTTTTCTTCGTAATTTTTTCGTTAGACTGTTTCTTCTCTTGTTCTTTATTCTTTTCTTTAGACATTGCTTTCTTCTTTCTACCTTCCTCATATTTCTTCGTAATCTTGTCGTTAGATTGTTTCTTCTCTTGTTCTTTATTCTTTTCTTTAGACATTGCTTTCTTCTTTCTATCTTCTTCATTTTTCTTCGTAATTTTTTCGTTAGACTGTTTCTTCTCTTGTTCTTTATTCTTTTCTTTCGACATTGCTTTCTTCTTTCTACCTTCTTCATATTTCTTCGTAATCTTGTCGTTAGAATGTTTCTTCTCTTGTTCTTTATTCTTCTGTTGGATGTCTTTGGAAATTGTCTTCTCCTTTTTATCTTCTTCAATTTTCTTCGATTCACTGTTTTTATCTGCTACATTTATTTTTGATGAACTGTCTTTGTTTTCTTTCTTCTTTTTCTTGTCTTGAGACTTTTTGTTCACTTTCTTATCTTCTTTTCTTTTCTTTGATTTCATGTCTTCGTGTTCTTTTGTTTCTTTTTTCTCATCTTCATTTTTCTTCAATTTGTTATCCTCAAACTCTTTCTTCTCTTTTTTGAATTTCTTTGATTGTGCCTCTTTCGATTCTTCCATTTTCTTATCCTTTTCTTTCATCATCGATTTCTTGTCTTCATGTTCCTTCTTTTCTTTTTTATTTTCTACCTTCTTCATCACTCTCTTGTCTTCATTTTTCTCTTTTCTTGTATCATCATATTTGTTGTTCTCTTTCTCCTTTTTCTTTGATTTATGGTGTTCTGATTCTTTCTTCTCTTTCTTTTTGGTTTCCTTTTTATTATCTTTATGATCTCTAAATTCTTTCTTCTCTTGTTTTTCTTCTTTCTTTTCCTTAGATTTACGGTGTTCAGAGTCTTTGTTCTCCTTTTTCTTATCTCTAGAATTGATCTTCTCTTTTTTATCTTCTTCTTTTTTCTTCAATTCATACTCCTTTGAATTTGTATTCTTTGTTTTACTTTCGTCTTTTATCTTCACTTTATGATCTTTGTATCTATTCTTTTCTTTATTCTTTGATTTACTATCTCCAGACTCTTTCTTCTCTTTTTTATCTTCTTTTTGTTTCTTCAAATGACTTCCTCTAAACTCTTTATTCTCATGTTTATCTTTTCCTTTTTCCTTTGAGTTTGCATCGGTTGTATCAGCAGAACTTTTATCTTCTTTTGTAGTCTTTTTTAGCATTGTATCTATGTCGTTCCTTTGAGCTTGTTCTCGATCTTTCTTCATGATACTTTCCTTATTTGTTTTAGCCTCCACTGATTTACCATCCTTTAAATCGTTATTATCTTGTTTATTACCTATCATTGTATGCACTCCACCATTTTCTTGTGCCTTTTGTTGTTGTTCTTTCACGGAACTTTCTGTATTATCCTTATTTTTGCGTGATTGATAGTCCTTAGACTCTTTCTTTTCTTCTTTGTTATCTACTTTATTAAGGCCTTCACTAGTACTTCCTTGGCTTTTTTCTCGTTTTTCTTTCATGGAAATTTCTTTGTTTTCCTTAGCTTCCACTAATTTCGCGTCTTTAGACTCTTTCTTTTCTCCTTCTTTTACCTTCTTGGATTCTTTGTTTTCTATTTCATTGACCTTATTTTCACTATTTTTTGTCGACTTAGACTCTTTTCTCTTTCTCTTAGCTTCTGTTGACTTATCATCGTTAACCTCTTTCTTATCTCTCCCATTTCTTTGAGCTTCTTCTTGATTTTCTTTCGTAGAACTTCTCACATTTCTCTTATCCTCAATAGAGCTATCCTCTTTCAAATCAGTTTGATCTTTTTGGGTCTCCAAATTCTTGTTTTCCAGTGAACTTTCGTTGGACCCTTGTACCTCTTCTCTCTTTTCCTTCTTGGAAGCTCCACCATTTTTCTTGAAATCAACCTCCAGCTTAGCATCATCTTTACTCTCCATATTATTGTCACTAGTTGAGTCTCCAACTTGTGCTTCGTTCTCCTTGTTCACATATGCATTCCCACTTTTATTCTCCATTTTCTTATCATTTATTGAAATATCATGACCTCTTTGCATTTGTTCTCCTTTTTCTTCCTTGGAAGTTTCATTGTTTGTCTTTGCCGTTACTAATCCGTCGTTCTTTAATTCTTTCTGATGTTCTATGTTTTCTAAGTTCTCGTTCTTCATTGATTCTCCATTTCTTTTCCTCTTTTCTTTAGTATGGCCTCCATCATTTGTCGTAACCTCTACTGATTTATCATGCTTTGTCTCCTTATCAACTCCTGAATTCTCCAAGTTCTTATCTTTTGTTGAAACTATATCGTTTCCTTGAGCCTCTTGATTCTTCTCCTTTGTAGAACTTCCAACACTTCCATTAGAATCTACCTCCGACTTAACATCTTCATTATTATTCGAAATTGTACCATTCGTCAAGTCTCCAGTATTTTCTCCTTGAACTTTTATTTCATTATCTTTGTTAAAGTCTGTATTTTCACCTTTGGTCAAGTCTCTAGTACTTTCTCCTTGAACCTTTGATTCATTTTCTTTGTTAACATTTGCATTTTCACCTTTGGTCATCTCTCTAGTACTTTCTCCTTGAACCTTTGATTCATTTTCTTTGTTAACATTTGCATTTTCACCTTTGGTCATATCTCTAGTACTTTCTCCTTGAACCTTTGATTCATTTTCTTTGTTAACATTTGCATTTTCACCTTTGTTCATCTCTCTAGTACTTTCTCCTTGGACATTTTTTTCATTCTCTTTGTTCAAATCTGTATTTTCACCTTTAGTTGTTTCTTTGTTCATAGAAATTTCATGACTTCTTTGAGTCTCTTCTCGCTTTTGTTCCATAGAAATTTCATGACTTCTTTGAGTCTCTTCTCGCTTATGTTCCATAGAAATTTCATGACTTCTTTGAATCTCTTCTCGCTTTTCTTCCATAGAATTTTCATTATTTGTCTTGGACTCTATTGATCCATTGCCCTTCAATTCTTTATTACCTATGTTGTTTTCCAAGTTCTCATCCTTCGCTAATTCTCCATTGTTTTCTTGAGTCTCTTCCCTCTTTTCTTTCATGTGATCTTCATCATTTGTTGTAGCATTAACCATATTATCATCTTTACCCTCTTCGTCACTTCCTTTGTTCTCCAAATTCATATCCATTGTTGAAACTCCATTAGTCTTGTTAGCTTCTTCCAAGTTCTCATTCATGGAACTTCCAACATTTTTAGCCTCTATCCCTGACTTAACATCTTCATTAGTTTCCAAATTCTTACCAACGCTTGAATCTCCTAAATTTCCTCCCTGTCCCTCTACTTCCGCCTCGATATTAGAGTCTCCATTTTCACCTTTAATGTCCTTTATTCCACTATTCTCAGAAACAAGATTACCTACTTTATCATCTTCCCCCTTGTTGCCTTCTTGAGTCTCCATTGATACATTGCCTCCAAAGCTTCCTTGAATGCCATCTTCTTTTCCTTGAGAGGTTTCTGAATCCTCTCCATTGGTATTCGCCATGTTACTATCCATAGAAACATTGTTATGTCCAGAATTACTATTTTCTTCTAACGAAACGTCGGTTGAACCTTTTGATTTGACCTCGACAACAATCTTCACGATTCGGCTAATCGTTTGTTCCCATTCAGTTATTGAGCTTTCTACCGCATTCTTCTGTTCCGCGGAAAGTGACATTGATTCATCGTCACCACTTATATGCTTCTCTACAATAACTCTACCGATTGCAGCATGTAATTGAGTGAGAGATTTCATCACTTCAAACATCTCCTTTCTTACACTCGAACTCAACTATTATATCAAAGAAAATAAAACTTGATTAGTTCCATATGTTACTTAAACCATAACCTTGTCACTAACTTCATTGTCTAAGGACATAAAATGATACTAGAATATATCTATATCCGTAGATTTGTAAACGCAATACTTATAAAAATGCAATAAAATACAATCAAACAAGCATCTATGTTTGGTTAGAGATAACTAACCAATCCTTTCCCAAGATTAAACATTGTTTGCAAGAGTGTTTCAGATTTAGACTTGAGATCAAACTCGAATGTTTTGGGTTCATTGTTCTCGATCAATGGCGTAACAGAAGACTCCAACTTCAAGAGATCCTTTAGCTTATCAAAGAATGATCCTAGTTGTTCTTTTATAGGACAGTTTTTCTCCAATTTCAACACGAACCCAAGAGCTCTATTAGAGATGTATGGCTCAATGTCTTTAACCATGTTTGGAGCTGTCACGTCGACCATCTCGTGTGATGAAACTACATTGAGACTTAGTAAATATGTTGCAACAATGCAACAAAACAAGAACAAAGAAACTTTTCTCATGGTCGATGATAATGATGATGATATGATTATGGGAAGTTTTCAATTTCCTCATTGATCCATTATATATATAATGATAGTGAATATGTGACAACAACTAAGTTTGGATTTATGGAATCAATGACTTAGAGACTTTGATGGACTCATCTTTGAATAAAAATAGCAAACCAAGCTTATTAGTGGTTTTTAAGTTTCTGAACAATCATGTGGATTTGGAGAACTCGATAATAAAAAGAATAATTTGCAACGTACAATCAAAAAAATGTGACAAAATAATGATAATAAATTGCAATGATGTGGTTTAAAAATGTTTTGGATGATTTTGCCATTCATTTTTCAGTATCATGTTGAATATTATTTTTTTAACATGTTAAGCTAGCTATTACAAAATAATGTAAAATACTAAAATTATAAAAAGAAAACAATACACGAATGGTGTATAAAAGGCTGAAAATAACGGTTTTAGTAACACTTTTGATATCGCTTTTGTGATTAGTAACTATATGTAGAAAGAGTAAGTGGGCTAGTGGTTCTCACCTCTATTTCCTTATCACCAGATCGAATCCGGTCTTTCTCAAACCAGATTTGGGTTCGAGTCTGATCCCTCTCAAAGAGAGACTTATAATTTATAATGATGTCAAAAAAAAAAAAACTATCAGAGTGATAATTCTTTGTAACATATGTCTCTTCTTTTTTTTTTGTCGCCAATGTAACATATGACTATTTTTATGTGAATGAGATTATTAAATTGAGTTTTTTTTTTTTAACTCTTTCATTGATAAGGAAAAGTTGAAAATTACAGAGAAGAAACAGAGTACAGAAAAGAAACAGAGTACGATAAGAAAGAAATAGAACTAACAACGACAACAACTCACAAGATCACCCAAACTTCTCTTGATTAATCCGATCATGTAACCACGCCGGACCACCACGCGCTAGGTATGAAGTGAGACGACCATCTGAGGTTACACTCTTGGCTATATCTCGAACTAGGGAGTTAGCTTTTGCCGAAGAGAGCATAAACTTAATCTCCCCCATCTCCTGAAGCACTCCACCAATCTTTGTCAACACGGCCCGGTATTTTGGCCACAACATGGGAGCTGCTAATGCATTAAGAGCTCCTGCACAATCCGACCAAATCTCACAATTTTGAATTTGAAGATCCTTTAGAGCTTTAATGCACCACAATATACAAAAAAGCTCAGCCGTTATTCGATTCCACTTCGGGAGTTTAGAATTTAAAATTTCAGATTCGTAGTATAAATATATCTTTGATTAAATAGAAATTCATATAAAAATATCATACTACAACGAAACAAAAAATAAATCACTTGATCTTAAATTCTTAATTAAAGAAAAAAATATAAAATAGATTTAAAAAAAAAACACTAGTCAGTGACATTATTATTGTCGTAATTGCAATATTTTGTCCAAATTAACTCGGTAATAGCTTTTAAATTGAACCAAACCGTATCCGGTTAAGTCAATTTTAAGTAAACCGATAGACCCGACCAGTGTTTGGGCCAACACAACTCACAAAATTCTGAAAGAGAAGAAGCAAAGGAAGCTTCAAGTTAAACAGATCGGAACAGACCAAACCTTATATTATGGCTTTGTCTTTGGTCTCCTCTGTTTCTTATTTACAATCTACAAACCAATTTCATTGTTTCTCTCTAAGAAAAGGTTAGTCTTTTATCTCTTTTGATATTTCTCACCATGGAAGTAAAACTAATTTGCCCAAATTCACAATGACATTGGAGTTCATGTGTTTGCTGTTTCTTGATTTGAATTTTAGTAATCAGAGGTTTAATTTCATCTGGGTTTTGTAGAAATTGCATAAAGATGAGTACTTTAAGAGTGTATACCTTTCAAGTTTCTTCATTGTGTTTTGTTCTTACTTGAGCTATGGTGATGATGCAGAAAAATTAAAACTTGGTAGATTAGTACTATGGAGCTCTCATCAGAAGAATCATAGATTGATTAGACTTAGTAATCAGAGATTTGCTGTGAAAATGTCTGCTTCCACTGTATCTATGAGTCTTGGCCAAGCAAAGAAGGTTTGGATATGGACTGAGTGTAAAGAAGTGATGACAGCTGCGGTGGAACGAGGATGGAACACATTTGTATTCTCATCAGACAATCGAAAACTATCTGATGAGTGGTCATGTAAGTAAACAATGCAGTACTATATACGTATTTGGTTTTTGAGTTATGTTCTGAGTTTTGCTGTATGCTTGCAGCGATTGCATTGATGGATACATTGTTTATCGAAGAGAAGCGAGTTACTGATGGTACTGCGGGGAACGTTGTAGCCTCGGTGTTTGAGGTGTCAACACCTGAGGAGCTAAAGAAGCTTGAGATTGAAGATGAACAGAGTGAAAATATTGTTCTTGATTTCTTAGATTGGAAGGTATATAACTTTCTTGGCTTTGTACTCAAACGAATGACCTGTTTAGTAACATTAGAAGTAATATTTCGCAGTCGATTCCCGCGGAAAATTTAGTTGCGGCTCTTCAAGGAAGTGAGAAAACTGTGTTTGCCATTTCAAATACTTCCTCGGAGGCAAAACTATTCCTTGAGGTTGGTTTTAGTTTCTGATGTTGAACTTTATGTTTTCACTTGCTTTCTAAAGAACTTTACTCTTGTGTTATGTTTGGCTCTAGGCTTTAGAGCATGGCCTTGGCGGGATCATTCTTAAATCCGAAGATGTTAAAGCTGTTCTTGATCTAAAGGTTGGTATCAAGATCATAAGCATAGTTGCTATAAACATGGTTTCTTATAGTTGCTACTTTGAAAACTTTTAGGAATATTTTGACAAGAGAAATGAAGAAAGTGATACATTAAGTTTGAAGGAAGCTACTATTACTCGGGTTGAAATGGTTGGTATGGGAGACCGAGTCTGTGTTGATCTTTGTAGCCTCATGAGACCCGGTGAAGGTCTTCTTGTATGTTTACCTGTATAATATACTCTTTCTTTCAACATGGATTATCAATTTTTTTACTAGTCTTACAAGAACTGAGATTTGAATGTGTTTTGTTTTTACAAGGTTGGTTCTTTTGCTAGAGGACTCTTCTTGGTTCACTCAGAATGCTTGGAGTCTAATTACATTGAAAGCAGACCATTTCGAGTTAACGCTGTGCGTTTGTTAAGTTTCAGTTTTTAAATCACTTCTACTTACAGATATCATTCACTAAAGATCTCAATATACAGGGACCAGTGCATGCTTATGTATCTGTTCCAGGTGGAAAGACTTGTTATCTCTCGGAGTTAAGATCAGGAAGAGAAGTGATTGTTGTTGATCAGAAAGGGAAACAACGAACAGCAGTCGTTGGGCGAGTAAAGATCGAGAAGCGTCCACTTATTCTTGTTGAGGCTAAGGTTCATAAATCATAAATCACATTCTTTACTACTCTTTAATAAATTGTTAATGAGTTAAGACTAACCGCTTCCTTTCTTACAGCTTAGCACAAAGGAGGATGAAACGGTTTTTAACATCATCTTACAGAATGCGGAAACAGTTGCATTAGTCACTCCTCACCAAGGTTCTTTGTCTTGACTCTTGAGTATCATCATTACTCCAGTTAGCTACTAGTTTACATTTAATGGTTTATGATGAATCTATTTGCTTCTATCAGTAAACTCATCTAAAAAAACCGCTGTCCCCGTGACCTCGCTGAAACTCGGGGATCAGGTCTTGATCAGATTACAGGGCGGTGCACGCCATACCGGTATAGAGATTCAAGAATTCATTGTCGAGAATTGATCAAACACTTTCTGGTAACATTGAGACATATCCAAATAAATTTCTTCCTTATGTATAGGTTTGATTATTTTTGGTAGTGATATATAATATTACGAACCATTAGGATACTATTTACATTTTCATTTTCTATAACTGAGAAACCAATAAACATTTAGAATCTATTTATAAAAAAAAAATCAAGTGAACAGCCATGAATCTCTCTGTATTGTTGGTCTGTTCTTGTAACCTTTTGTGTAAACTATTATTAGGTTGTGTGAAAATGTATATATACTTTACAAAGCCCTCAATTCAAAGTTGCACTTCCTTCATTTTGTTTTCTAGTTTTTTGTTTTTTTGTAACCTTGCCATTGATACAACTATGGCAAGGATCTCTCTGTTGTTTTCCTTAGCCTTAGTTCTAGCCATTGGGTCTGTCTTGGCTCACCCACCAACCCACAAGAAAACACAAAAGACATTGTCTATATTTACATTGTCCAAACTCCAATCTTACCCTTACAATGAAATCTCAAAGTTCGTCGAGAAGCAGGCTCAATCCGCACCAAACAAGATCCAATTCAAGAAGTTGTTTGCCACCTGCAAGGGGTTCACCGAGTATCTTGGAAGCGTCAAGTATACTGGCTCGAAAGAAGAGGTGGTTAACGCGAGTTACGCCAAATTAAGTATGTTCACCAAGGAGTTGGTTGCGGCACAAAGACAAGTTGGTGTTGGACTACTTAGTGCTAAGTTGAGCCATAGTTATGCTGTGATGGCTGAAAGGTATGTACGCCTTGTTGGTAGGATCGCTGCTATCTCGATGGAGTATAAGTTTAATGCTAATGCTAAGATAAGCAAAACTGAGAAGGTTGAGATCGAAAAAGCTGTGTTTAAGTTGAAGGGTTCCATTAGAGTATATGTGAAAGTGATCACTAAATGCACCAAGAAGTTCTCTGTTGGCAAGAACATCGATTTCCCCTTTACTCCCCGTGGCGGTTTCCTCGGAACTTTCGCTCAAAAGAGTGTAGATGCTGATAAATCCTATGAACTCATTGGAGTAGGCCGTGACAGCAAAGTTGGACGTGAAATTGGGTTTGGATCTAGTGGTCATGCTGGAGGCAAATCCATTGGAGCTGGTAAAGGCAAGGCTGGTAAAATTGGAGGATCCTTCGGGTTCGACGCCGCGGGTAAGGTGAAGATTGGAGGAGGAAGAGTGTTCAGGTCATTGAGAAACCCTCACAAGAAACATTTAGATTGAGCAAAAGGCATAAGTTTAAACAACAGATGAAGGAGCCATGAGTTAATTCTTTTTTTGAATATTGTTATGAAGGAAGACGCCATTCGATATTAACCTTTATATTTTTGTAATCATTAAAATAAGAAACAATTTTTTGTAAGTTGTAAATCATTAATGTAATATCACATGTTTTTTTTTATTACACTATCGTTAATACTTTATTAGAACAAAACAAAAAAAAACAAAAATGAAAAGACAGTAGGACTCTAGCTAGTGGTGTTCAACATAAGTAAAATTAGAATATACTTGAGTTAGTACTGATAATAATTATGTGAATGAAGTACAAAATCACTTCAAAATATTACACAAAGAAAAATAAAAAGCACATAAAAATATATAAACTGGCATCTTGCACTATATATAGATTAAAAAATAATCAATGTTTACATGTTAAAATGTAAAATAAAACTTAGTCAATTCTCAAAATTAGCACTAATTTAAGTTTTTTCTTCCCAACTTAGAGCATGGGCATCGAAGGGTTCATGATCGGTCTCCCAGCCAAAAAGAAAAAAAAAATCAAAAAAAAAGAAAGAAAATAAGGACGTACCTCCAAACGGGACACTATTCGCGGGCCCCACTGACACGTGGCGGTCCGCGATTGGTTACTTGGTTTCTTTTTTCAAAAAAAAAAAAAGTTTTAAAAAAAACATTTTTCTAGTCCTACTGATGCCCATGCTCTTAGCACACACTTTCCTATTTTCTAAAATTAGCACTATTAATCAAAACTAAACTTTCAAAATTAAATCATAAACCCTACCCTTAAAAACTATATCCTAAATGTAAAATAGTCAATCCAAACCTTAAAAAGTTCCAAAATAAATATTAAAATATGGGTGAATTAGGTGAATATTCATTTTGGATTTCAAAATAAAGAATATAGCACAATATTTAAAATAATTAGAAAAATAGGATAAGGGGTTGATAAAATTACTATTTTGGTGTTATGAGAGTGATAATGGTGGGTAGTGGCCGGTGGCCGGAGGTGGCGGTGACCGGCGACTGGTGGTGGTGGTGGCTGGTGGTCGGCAGCCGGTGGTGGTGGTGATGGTGGCTGGCGGTGGCCGGAGATGATGGCGCTGCTGGAGGAGGTGGTGGTGGTGGTAAAGAGGTGGGGAGTGGTGGTGTTAAATAAGTATAGGGTGGTGATGATAAGGTTAATAGTATATATTATAGTTTATACTTAGTATATCACCTTTTAGTGATTAGAGTAGTTAGTGAGTGAAATATAGTTTTTTTGTAGGTTAGTTTTGCTAAAATCTCTTAAAATATTATAATTGTGTTAATTATTGTTTTTATTTTTGGAAATTTGTGCAATGTGTGCTATAATGGTCCTTAAAACCTATTTTGATGCTATTGAAGAGTATTTCTGAATTATAAACTAATGGTATTCTTTTTTAGGAAAAAATATCAAATAAAAATAGATTGTGGCGTTTAGAGGTTACCTCTTACCGTTTATTAATTATCACCAATTACAAAACAGTACTCTTTCCATTTCATAACATAATATACTTTAGAAAAAAATTGTTTTACATTATAGGATATGTGGAGAAAGATCCCACATTGGAAGATGTGATGGGACTTAAGTAATATATAAAGTGTTAGGGTTAATCCACTTATTGCCAATTATTTTTGAGTTGGAAACCTATAACAAACCCTAATTTTATATGGTATCAGAGCAGTCGATCCTAGTGGATCAAAACTAAAGCATCCGCACTAGAAATTTCTTTTGTGGCCTCAAATCCAAAAGAGATCATGGTGATTCTCATTGGAGAAGATGATGGGGATGAAGACGAACCAGACAATGAAGATGACGTGAAGCAAAAGTAAAGTTTGGGTGTGATCATGTGATTTGGTTTTTCTAAAGTTAATGGGGTTTGATTTTTAATAGTCACGTTTCAATTTTTCTATTGTACATCGGATTATTTTTTGTGCACTAATGGTGTTAGGGTACAATAACTAGTCGGGAAGTTCTCTTTAAAGTTTTTCCCGAGATTTCTAGGTTTATTGTTCTGGAACTATTTTTTAGTTAAGAATTTTTCACATGTTTTTGTTTAGATTGTTACTTTTCTTATTGTGGGAAAGTATGGTAATAGTTTTACCATTACGAGGGAGTTTGGTTATCGTTTAATCACTAGAGGAGTTTATTGGAACGCTCATGTTTTCGGTTATTATTATTACTCCGATTTATGGACTATCAGAGATTAGGACAATTATTTGTGGAGTTGCAGAAATTGAACCCATGGGATGTTGTTATTCCCTTTTACCAAGACCAAAGACGAGCTGAAGTTCCACCCCTCTTTTGAAGATTGAAGTTTTTATCCTAAAGAGTTGTTGACATGATTTTTCTACCCTTGACAAGTTGTCCATGACATACGTGTTACGTTTTATGATTGCAAAGTTTGTGTTGTGTGTACCATGTTGTCGTGTATGCGGGGGAGTATTGGAGATATCTTGGGAAGCAAGATGTGTATCATGCGGACCAAGCATTATGTACCGTCAAAGTCCGTTATTGAATTGAACCCGTGAAGCCCAAGTCGAAAAATATTCTAGAAGTGTGATAAGGATTAAGAAATTTAAAATATTTACTTAATCATGTTTATCTATTTCCTATTCTAATTAGGTTAAACATAAGTTAGCCTATATATATTGTATCAATTCTCTAGAGATCAAGAACACACAATAATATAGAGTTTTCCCCCAAATCCTTCTCTCTAGTTTCTACATGATATCTTTCGAGTTTCTATGTAATTTATAGATTAATTTGATATATAAAACTATTTCTATTATTTAGTCTTTTGCATGATTGATTGAACGTTTGAAAAATAAGAACTTTCTTAAGTGTGTTCAGATCCGCAACTAAGCATTTGCACCCAGAACTTTCTTTTTTGCAATTTTTATTTGGCTATTTAGGACTTATTTTTACATATTTTAGTGCCTTTTTACAAAATAAATCTATTTGATCACTACAAATTTAGGTTTTTCTATAGTTTTGTACAGGATCGATGATATAACTAAATCAGACATGCCTTTATATATATACAATTTTCCTCGTTCTTGACTCATTTGAGTCTTTTAGTTAAACTCGTTGACAAAAAAAGAAAACTTAAAACATCTTAAATTTTGAAACAAAGAATAAATAGTTGTAGTAAAAGTGATATTTCTCAGTTTTATCTTTTCTAAGTCTTTTCATATTTTTTAACCGTTATTTATTATCGATAAAAGTTTTATTGTTTTGGATCAGTAATTGAAGCTCCAATGTATCAAAAGAGTAATAAAAAGCTGATATTATGAATTTTATGTACTGTATCCATTTTATAAAATTACTTTTGAAACCTTTGTAACTATTTTGATATTATTATTGGGAAAATTCCATAAAAATTCTCCATCTAATTTTAATTTGGAAGTTTAATACCCAATGTTATTTGATTGCAAACAAAATGCATGGTTTATTAATACATCAAGTATATAAAAAAATTTGAAGCGGAAAAACCGCTTAACAAACGATAATCGGACTGACGGAATCACTAAATCGGGGTTAATGGAATTACACTAAACTTAGGGTTAATCGATCCCAATTCGATTTGGGGTAATAGCAAAAGACAATGCAGTCTTTGGATAACCGCAAATTATCTGTGTGTCTAGGGATTAGTGATTTCGTCAACATCGGTTTAGTGATTCCGTCAATCCGATTAAACGGTTTATTCGATTCGAAAATTTTTATATACTTAATGTATTAATAGACAAAAATTTAATAAATCATGTATTTTATTTCCAATCAAATAACATTGGATATTAAACTTCGAGGGAAATTTTAAAGGAATTTTCCCTATATTATTATTTACAGTTAATTATGTTTTTTGACTCTTTTTATCACTAATTGGAAACGGTGTATATATACAGAAATCTCACAATTCATATAAAGACAAATCCACACATAGAAACCAACACCATCACATCTCTAACATTAGAACACCATTAGCTTCATGGGTCCATGTAGGACCTTGATAGAAACCAAACATGATAGATCTCAATGACATACGCACTTACGTTAAGCTACATCACCGATGGCTTCAACTGCACGCACGTGTCCACATGTTTATGTTATCTCATGAAAGCTTTATTCACAGTTTCATGTTAAGAGTATGCAGTGACGACATCACTTAAACGTTTATCTTCTTCGTTCAAAACCATAATTATTATTATCCTATGTACGTGTTACACGAACCAAGTGTCACACTATATAACCAAAGCTTTTATAACTCACATGTTCCATATTACATTATAACAACAACTCAAGATAATGGAAACTATATACCTAATCATCTCTATCTTCTTCTTCTTCTTCCTCTCTCTCAAGTTCTTGTTCGGACGTAAACTAAACCTACCGCCGAGTCCAACACGACCGTACCCTATCATCGGACATCTCCACCTCTTAAAGCTACCACTTCACCGTAGGTTCTTATCTCTGTCTGAATCTTTAAACAACGCCAAGATCTTCTCTCTACGCCTCGGGACACGTCTAGTTTACGTTGTGTCTTCTCATGCCGTAGCCGAGGAATGTTTCACCAAGAACGACGTTGTTTTAGCTAACAGGCCTGAGTTTATCGTCCAGAAACATATCGGATACAACTCAACCACTATGGTTGGTGCGGCTTATGGTGATAGCTGGAGGAATCTAAGACGTATTGGTACCATTGAGATCTTCTCGTCTCTTAGGCTTAATAGCTTCATATCTATCCGTAAAGATGAGATCCGACGGCTCATATTATCTCTATCCAAAAACTCTAAACAAGTACGTACGATTTATTAATACTTAGTCTCGATTCTTACTCCATTTTTGGAAACGTATCTGCCAAATATAACATATTTAATCACAGTCTCATTGTTAGATACTGTAGTATAAAAAAATTTAATTCTCAACATGTTTTAAAGGTTTAATAAAGTAAAACTATAGTCTAGATAGTATAGTATTATTTCATAAAATATTTTGTAACAAATGTTTTTGTTATTAAGAACTTTTTAAATTTAACCATTTGGTATAATAATTGTAATTTTCAGGAGTTTGTGAAAGTGGAGATGAGACCATTGTTTATGAGTTTAACTATCAACAACATCATTAGGATGGTGGCCGGAAAGAGATACTACGGCGACGGAACAGAGAACGACGACGAGGCGAAGCACGTGAGACAGTTGATCGCGGAGGTGGTGGTTAGTGGCGGAGCAGGGAACGCAGCTGACTATTTTCCGGTACTTCGTTGGTTAACAAACTATGAGAAACGGGTTAAGAAGTTAGCGGGTCGGGTTGATGATTTTTTGCAAAGTCTTGTGGATGAGAAACGTGTGGAGAAAGTAAAGGGTAACACGATGATCGATCATTTGCTTTCTTTACAAGAAACTCAGCCTGCGTATTATACTGATGTGATCATCAAAGGAATTATACTTGTAAGTAAAAGACAGGTCAAGATAGTAACATTTGTTTAAGGTTTTGTTGAACTGATTTTAATTTTGGATTAGGTTATGATACTTGCCGGGACTGATACATCAGCTGGAACGTTAGAATGGGCGATATCGAATTTGTTGAACCATCCAGAAGTTTTACAAAAGGCAAAAGCCGAAATCGACGAACAAATCGGTTTGGACAGGTTAATAGAGGAACAAGACATTGTGAAACTTCCTTATCTTCAGAACATTGTGTCAGAGACTTTACGACTATACCCGGTGGCTCCAATGCTTCTTCCCCACTTAGCATCAGAAGATTGCGCGCTTGCGGGCTATGATGTCCCTCGTGGTACAATCATATTGGTGAATGCATGGGCCATTCATCGAGATCCTAAGTTGTGGGAAGAGCCGGAAAAGTTTAAGCCGGAGAGGTTTGAGAAACAAGGGGAGGAGAAAAAGTTGATGGCGTTTGGGATCGGACGACGATCTTGTCCTGGATCAGGGCTAGCTCAACGGCTCGTGACCTTGGCTCTTGGATCGTTGATCCAATGTTTTGAATGGGAGAGAGTTGGAAAAGAATATGTAGACATGAGAGAAAGTGAAAAGGGAACTACAATGCGTAGAGCTAAGCCCTTGCAAGCTATGTGTAGAGCCCGTCCCATTGTCCATAAGATTTTAGATGATTCTTATCCATAAGTTTCAACATACAGAACCTCGTTGTGTTTTCATGTAAACTTTGTTGCTTCCTAGTTTGCGATCTTCTTGATTTTGTCATTAGCGGATATTTGATTCGTCAAGATCCAATCACCCTAGATAAAGGTCTTGTGTGCGAAGGAACAAACGATCATTGTAATCAGAAGTATTCTAGTTAACTCAAAGCAGCTAATGATAAGTACCCCGAAGTATCCTTGTCGTAATTCGCTACATTTGAGGAGATGCCGCATAAAATCTAAGATACTAACTACTAGAGAATCTTGGGGTATCCAAGTTTAGTGACTGTCAGACTCGTTTCCTGAGTCCACGTTCATCGGTGGAGGGTTCTTGTAATCACTTATCTCATCCTTGTATCGCTGCTTGTCGACTTGCGCTTTGGCTTCATACGGCTCTTTTTCCTCGGCTATAGTTACATCAAACATACATATGGATTTGATCACATTCACATGCTAAGATATAACCAAGAAGTGTATTTTCTTTGACGAAGTTTTGAGGTTTTTACCTGACATTTGACGCCACTTATCTCCAAGAACCTTCCCTACCTCTCCAAATGCTATTCCTGGGTGTTCCTTCTTTATGTTCTGTTCAATTCACAAATTGAAAATGATATAATCAGCAATGCTACGTTTGGGGGTCAATTTAATAGAATCTGTAAATTGTAGCTCTCGTGTATGCAAGAAGACTGAGGATACTCCATTCTGCAACTTAGTGTAGATCATAGAGCTAAAGATGAGAAGCACTCACGTCTCTTTCCATTTGAGAGAAGAACATGAAACCAGACATTGCTCTTTTTGGTGCGTTGGGATCTTTCTTCTTTTTTTGCTTCTTCTTCTTACTACTGCCTTCTTCTGTGGCTAACACTTTCTTCTTAGGAGGCAATCCTTTAGAAGATGATGGAGCTTCTCTCTTGGGTTCCTTCTTGATAGATTTCTGAAATAAGTCAATGACAGTAAGATATGTGAAACAGAATCTGATCCGAAGAGAGTTCAAATGAAGTATGTGACAATAGTTTACCTCTTTCTCTCCTCCACCGCCTTCACTAGCATCAGAGTCGTCCTCGCCAGAATCATCAGTTGGTGAACCACCGTCATCATCCTCACCCATAACAAAGTCTTCGTCCTTCATAAGTTAAAAGCATCGATTGTCAAAAACATGGTTATAAAACATCAAGTAATTCTGTCGGACTTAAAGTACTTGCCTCCTCATCACTCTCATCAGCAGCTTGGTTCCTGATACGCTCAAGATGAGGGTCAACAGCATCATCATCATCATTATCCCCAAGAACAGCAGCAACACCGTCTGCACTTCCCGCACCTCCAAGGTTCATAATCTTCAAACCTTTGGAGCTGCAGCAAGAAAAGATAACGTTTAACCACCATAAAAAAATTAAATGCACTCTCAGTAACTTCAGACGGTGATACTGAAATAATCTGTGCTAACCTTATGAAGGAATAGAGATTGTGATACTCATTCCTTTGAATGTTTCGGAACAGATGTTCATGATCAGTTTTCAGTTTTATGAGAAGATCGAAGTAATGCATGTTAGCACCACCAGCAGCATGCCTTTCAAACTCTACATAGTCAATCTAAAATAAGAAACAAACAGTTAAACAACCAAACTCTATCTTAGAGCCTACCAAAAATTTCCAATTCTTAATAACCACAAAATACCTCATCATGAAGTATAAGCGTTGGAGGTTTAGGTAAAAAGAAAAAGCCCTTCTCAAGTGGATAAAGAACACCATCTTCTGCCTTCAGAGATGATTTCACTGCAAACCCATCTTGGGCACTGCGGAACTTCCCTGGTTTAGTGATCTTTGCACCAGACAACCAACGCAACACGGTGGTGAATACTTCATGAATGAGACCCTGAAAATTCATAGGTGATTCCTTAGCTATCAGAGTATGTAGGAATTTAAAATAAGAAATAATAACATAAGTGCAGACAAGAAAAAAAACCTTATATGATCGCTCCAGCTTGTCCTTGAACTTTGTATTCATAAGATCATCACTAATTGACAGTTCACTTTCGACGACGGTGTCAGTCTCAAACTAGAAAAGGTGACAGAAAAATTTGTAAAAATTGCTCTGTAAAAGAGATGGAAGAAGTAAATTGAAATGGAAGGCAAATCTAAGTAATGTTTACCTGCATCACAATGTGGGGGTACATTGTCTGACCTTTCCGGATTGGTGGGTCTAGAGAGATAACAACAAAGGTGTGTGGTTGATTTGACTGTTCATTAAACAGATAATACGATTCATTAGTATAAGATTCGGTGATCAGAATATGACAATCCCTCTAATTTGATGACTAATCACATAAGTGACCTGAGATTGCTTAAAAAGAATTACCTTAGGAAGCAAGAACAATCGGACAACACTACTGTATTGGATTTTAAAGTCATTAGCTTGTCCTAGCAGACGTAAGAAAGAAAGGTGAAGTTCCACACTGTACCGACCCCTGTATCAGAAAAACGAATCATAAAGTCATGAGAAGATACAGCCATACAATAGAGCAACAAGTAATAACGTGATCAACTAATACTTTAAAACTCAAGAAAAGTGATCAACTCATAATCTTTACCTGGGTGTGAGGATTGCAATACTCTCGAATGTGACAACTGCCTCCTCAGCTCCAGCAACAACATCAGCCATTAACTTGATTTCGTCATTAAAAACCTGAGAAAAAAGCTCTTCTCAACCACATGAAAATATGTGACAAGAATGCTGTGTAATTGAAAAGGTTCGGCAACTTACTTGAGCAGGCGGACGGTTTTCATCACCAACAAACTGGGTGTTGGAGTTAGGAATATGAAAACCTATCTCCATCAACGAGTCTTTCTGCAAATGCACATAAGATATAATCAGGACATAAGCAACCGTATATGTACCCTTACATACATATCAGCCAAGAGATTACGCTTCTAGAGAAACCAGGTTGCAGTTAGAAATGAGTACCTCATTAGCACCAGCGGTATCATCAACATGGAACTCCAATATGACATCATTTTTTCCTTGAAGCTGAGTCTGCGAAACATCAGCTAAGGATACTTCAAAAGCTTGCTTCGAACCAACCGAAAAGGTTAATGTATTCCCTGCACAAAGACAACAGCAAGAAAAGTTCACACTTTAGAACAACCTATAGACTACCAAAGCTTAAGTTAACTTAAAACAAACCATAAGAAAATCAAAGAACTAACCATTCAAATCAACCTCTCCCCAATTTCGACCACTAATAGACAACTGTTTCTCTTGTGGTGTTTTACCATAACTACTCTGGAAAAAGCTGGTCAGACTTGCAACATCCTATTAACAACCAAAAGCATGAGAATAACCACATATACAAATCGAATAACTCAGAAACAGAGGCAAGAAGATCAAAACCTGATCTCGAAACCCAATGAACTTATAGTCTAACCCATCTTTGGTTTTGACTCCCAATTGATTATTATTCTTTGGAACTTTCATCCAACTAACACCAACAACATCAGATTTATCAACTTCCACAGCTTTCCCACCACCTTGCTTCTTCCATTGAATACCTCCAGAGTTTATCTTAAGAAGTCCAGGGTTCTAAACAAAAACAAAAATCCCCAAAAATTGAAAAAACTAAATTAGCACATCGCATTCTAGATAAACAAACCCTAATACAACAGCCGCAGCAACAATGCACATTCTTAATAAAAACTAGGGATTTCAAAAACAATTTTGTAAAGAAGAAAATCAAAATTGAATTTTTTTTCCAGAACAAATCACGTAATTGGTTTCCTTATGAAGCAAAGAGGCTACAGAGATAAGAAATTAGGGTTTTTGAGAGGAAGAGGGGAAAAAAGGCGGAAGCTTTATCGGAAGTGAAAGATCTTTTAACGAAGCGGCGTCGTAAGAGAGATTGAGATAGAGAGAGAGAAGAAGGTACCGTTCCGCCGCGGCCGCTGAGAGAGATGTTATTGAAGGAGTGGCCGTCCGTCATGGTCTCCGATGAAGAGGAGACGAGCGAGAGCGAGAGAGAGAGAAGAGAGTGTGTGTTTTTTTTTTTACAGAATGATTTGATGTATGAAGGAAAAAAAAACACAAGTATATAAAGGACTCTGTGGCGGTGGTGTTGGACTGCGTTTTGTTAAAAATATATATAAATTTTCGAATTTGAAAATTAAATCAAGGGGTTAATTAGAAAAAACGGTAAATTAATTTTGGTAAGAAAAATGAAAGTCTATTCTTGATTTGTTTTTTTTTTTTTTGGTTATATTGAATTTTTTCGTTTTGGATTTACGAATTTTGAAAAAAAAATCTGAAAGTTTGTATTAGAAAATCGATTAAAAAGTTTTGTAATTTTTGGATTAACAGTAATTAAAATTTGAGTTTCCGAATTTTTTAAACCAAAAAACGAAACGATGAAACCGTTATAAAACCGATTTAAAATCCAAACCCAAACCGATTTTAAACCCTTATAAAATTTGGTCAGAGTGAGACTTGAGTTGTTGTTAATTGTTATGTGTTCTAATTCTGAATTTAAACAAATTAACTAAATTATATTTATTAATTAATACGGGATTTTGGTACCATAATAATATTTTATATTACTTTATTAATAAATTTTGATTAATTTTATTTTGGTTCTTATTTTCACCCCTTAAGATTCATTTGTTAGAATATAAATAGACAACCTAAAAAAGGATCGGAACATTTTCTCTAATGTTCAACATTACCAAAGGGGAAACAAGCTTCATAATAGTAGTACATGTTGTATTAACCTCAAAAACCAAACTATTAAGTCTTTTAATCCAATGCAATGGCTGATAAATTAACTCTGCGTTTGCCTGAATTCTTCAGAACTGTTTTCTTTTGTTCCTCAAGAGTCTATCTCTTTTCGAGTAAACGTAACCCAAAGCCATTAACCCGAATCCCGACACCGAAACAGTACCCCATGGGAACGGTGGATCTTGAAAACAGTTGAGACTCGCTTCCACCTTTTGTGACGCGAGGTAGACCACTGAATGCACTGAGTACAAGTCGTGCGAAGCTGATCTCAGGTAAAACAAAGCCATCTCGAAGTCGTTGTGCGATAGAGCAGAAACCGTTTTATCAAGTTTGTACTTCATTAGATTCCACCTTTGCATAAACTCAGAGTGGCGGTTCTGTTTCCGAAGGTTCGCATCTCCTCCATAAGCGACAGCGGAATCAATCACGTCAATTGCGCTTGTGATAGTTGTGTTTAACGATGTCAAAAGCACGTTTCTTTTAGCAGCGTCTTTCTGAACAAACGATAGAGACGATAAATCAGAGAAAGGTCCAAACGGTGTTTGCCCAATGCTCCATGTGTAATCAACTAGAGTCGTGTTATGTCTCGGACTCCAAGTCAAATGAGTAGAAGATACACCCCACATGCTCTGAAGTATGGAACCGACCAGAGGCCGTTCTAAGTCTCTTGTATGAACAAACACATGATGACCATTGCAGGTATAATCACTCACGGTTTGAGTTCCTCTAGTTCTAACAGCAATAACCATGTCTCTAAACGCAACAGACTGGTGATACCGATCAAGCAACAAAGGCGTATTGATATCTAAATCAAACACATAAACAGGCAAAACCCTAGCAAACCCATCTCCTTCGTCTTCAACAATCCCCGCAACTCTCCTCAACTCCTCAGCTGAATCAGTCAACGCCCGATGCATATGCTTAGAATCCAAATACTCACTCACAATCAAAGTATAGTTATCAAACAGAAACCTAGAAGTATACGAATTCATCCCACGAGATACCGCAAAAGAACAAATCGGACACTCTCTATAACTCACACTATAACTCTTGAAACTCAACTTCTGCTCTCCTAACAACAACCCACCACTCTCAGCTTCATCCATAAACGTTCTCTTCACAGACTCCAAATCTAACCCAACCATATCCTTAACCTCAGACCCATATATATGAATAAACTGAACTACCAACGTATCCTCAAAGTACACAGGGATTCTCAAAGAAGGAACAATCAATACCTGATAAGCATTATACACCAGTGAAGCTAAATCCACAAGCAAAGCTTTCTCTGATTTAGGACGACCATGAAGAGCAGCAAGAGGATGAAACTCACCTCTTGGTATAACACCATCACCAGATAACGCAGGACCATAATCAACAGGACCAGCAGAGAGATCAATCCATAGATAACGTTCTTTACCAGTCCAAACACTACCTAAACATTTAGTAAACCCAGCTGATGAATCACCATGAGAGTAGCTATAAGCATAAGGTTTAACCTGAGAGCCTAAAGAGATCAAGTAAATGTAAACTCCTCCATCTCCATGCTTCTCTTTCTCATACTCTTGCTTTATAATCTCATCGATTTGGTTGTACGGGATCGAGAGGAGATTAGATCGGAGCGACGAGGTCGTTGTTGAAATTAGGGATTTCAAAGTCGAATCGAGCCGCGACGAGAGGGATTGGGAAGATAAGGAAGCGTCGAGGTGGAGGGAATGAGATACAGCGAGTTTGTGATCGGTTGATGAATCGGGAAGAGGAGAGATGACATGGAAATTGTCGTCAGTGACGGCGGCGGAGATGAATTCGGAGAAAATTGAAGCGGCGGAGGAAGGGAAGGAGTCGCCGATGAAACGGACGTTGAGAGGGACTGAGATTGAGAGAGAGAGGAGTGATTTGGAGAGAGATGAGAAGTGGAGTGAAGATGAAGATGAAGAGAGGGAGCGTTTGAGAGAAGAGGAGAGAGATCCGAATGAGTCGTTTGATGCTTTTGGGTCGAGACGGAATTGGTTTGTTAAGAAAGTGTCTAGTCCTGGGATTGGAGGAGAAGATGAAGTGGTGGGGGTGGTGGTGGTGAGGAGGAGGAGGAGGAAGATGAAGGCGGATCCGCCATTGATGGTGGTGGTGATGCGGTGGTGCGTCATGCGAAAGTGGTAGCTCAAAGGAAGACGACGAAACCAAATTGTGTGGGTAGAGTTCGGTATAGTGGCGACATTAAACCAAATTAAATCTGATTATCCCTACTATAGTAAAAGAGAAGTACAAAAGTTTCTTGATTCGGGTTTTTTAAAAAAATTAACCCGAAATTTTTCAATTGGATCTTACTAAAAATTTAAAGATATTAAATACCAGTTTCCATATATATTATTTCGAAATCTACCAAATTAAACCATCAATATCGGTTGTACACCAAAAAAAAAAAAAAAAACCATCAATATCGGTATGGTTTTGGAAAGTACATTAATCTTAATTTGTTTAAGGAAAAATACATTAATGTATGATTCTGTATATTGGTTTAACAAATTAACCTAAAAATCAGAAATATAAATTAAATATAAAATATTTATCAAATTATCCATAATATTTATAAACAAAATGTTCCTTAAATATTTTATATTAATATTTAGATGTATAGTTTTCTCCTATATTAACTATGATCTTCACACCAATTACGGGATAATTCATTTTCAACCATCTTTAATATATTTATTTGGCAATAATTTCGAATTTCTGGCTTGATTATAAAGCTAATCTTTTTTTTAACGCTAACCTAACTTTAAGAAAATATTATCTATATAAATAAGTTTCTGCTACCAGAAAATTGTAACATAAACACAGATTTTATATTTTAACACGATAAGAAATAAGAAATCATTGGCTCTTTATTTGTTTATTCTAGAGATTTGCAATTTTACAAAACTGCATGAAAGGTCCAAGTTAAAATCATGTATTTATGATTATGCGATGTACTGCGGGTCAATCCCTAAACTTTAAAAATGATTCATAGTATAATATTTATACATGTATATATGTCACATATTGTTCTAAAATTAACAATCCAACTAAAATCATACAATTTAAATAATTTTGAACATATTCGAAACCAACACAAAAAATACAATCTAAAAATGATAGAATTTAATTAATAATCAAATAAAGTAAAGCAAACACAAATAAATTATCCCGCAACGTACAAAAGATTAAAAACCCGGTAATCTTCCCCCGCGCTGTAGCGCGGGTCCGAATCTAGTTATTGGTAAATACAAGAAACATTTTTTGACAAAATTAATAACGTAGAAGATTATAATATTTTAATAATTTTATAAGGGTTCATGAGATGCAAAATACCCATTTTATAATGATATTAATTTATAGGCAAATTTTATGAATAACACCAATTTTCAACTATTCCAAATTTAGCACAAATCTATATATGGTAAAGTAAATATTAATACAATTTAAACAAGCTAAGTTATATATATATATATATTTTTTAAAAGGGGAATTCTCTTACGAGAATATTGTTTATTATGTCATTTTCATAACTCAAAATTATGTTTTTGTCACTTTACCCAAAACATTCTCCAAAATGCTAGTTTGCCTATTTGTCGCAGTGTAACAAATGACAAAATTGTCCTCGCAGAAAAAACAAAAAAAAACGATGGACCAGATCGGCTCCGCCAAATTGGTTCGAATTTAGTCTACAAAAATTGGTTGGGCGGATCTTGTCCATCTACAGACAAAATGTATGGTCTATTGTATAAATCTAGCTAGATCGTGGATAACATCTTCCATTAGACAGTAAAATAATGAAAATCAACTCAAACTATTAGTTGGCGGTGTTTTTATACCCAAACTACGATACACGGTAAATAGCAATCTAAACTCACAAACAAATTCAAATTCTCAACCTAAACTATATGAAATCAGCCATAATCAACATATACCGAAACGGTGTTGGTTAACCACTTAATGACGATGAGTCAGCGGACACCGTGGCAGTGACGGGATATCAGAGTAGCATCAAAGGAAATTTCTCTTAAAAATGTTGAAATCATGATATTTATAATTAAGAGGTTGTCTCTCATTTTTCACTCTTTGTAGATTTCAATTCCAATCACAGAAGATGTTCCACTAGCGAATCCAGTCAGGTTTGAATTGTAGGTGAGTAATTAATCTGAAGTCGTGTTCGCCTTGGTTCGACTCGTCTCGCCTAATCTACCATCTTCTCGAAATCAACAAGAGATATTATAGACCTCACATCGCTTTGCCATAAACGGTAGCAAGTGTTTTTCTCAAGGTATTTCGTTTATGCGGTATTCTTTTATATTAAACGCTAGCAACTGTTTTTTCTCAAGGTATTCTTTTACCAAAATGAGATATCAAATTAAGCATGAAACAAATGAAGAATAAACTGAAAATAAAGTGAAAGCCAAAGTAAGGCTTAGGTTTTAAGTCAGATGTCCAACTTACTTAATATTATTATATATTGTAACAATGTGATATGATCGATATATATGATTTAAAGGATAGTAATAAAAATATCCGATATTCGAAAGATGTATCCGTGATTATATGGAAGGTATGCGACAGTAACAACGAGTATTGACACAAGTATCGACTTCTTGACCCCTTGACTTGCAATATTCCATGCAATCATTGAGATCATGACAAATAAGTGGTTTTTTAAGAGGGCATTGACAACCAAGGACAATACACTGAGGGCCACCATATGGTGCTGGACATTTGAGTCTAAAGCAATCAGCATTTTTCTTGCAAGGCATATATGATCTTGCTAGAATTGGTATACCTGTAAAAAAAAGAAATCATATAATTCATATAATGAGTTTAATTAATGATGATGATTAATATATAATTGAAAATTAAAACTTGCTGTAAACTCACATGTTGAAAAAAGTATAATCGCAATGAATATCAGAGCTGATTTCTCCATTTTCTTTGGTGTTTATAGTGTATATCTTTTTCTTTCTTTTTTTGTAATGATTTTTAGTATTGTTTTTGCACACCTACTATCATGAGTGCACATACTAACGAGGTATATATACTTTGCACTTTAAACAAGTTTGGTAAGATGTTTAAGTAGAAAACATTTCATGTGTTAATTAAGTCAAGTTTTTCTTGATATTTTAGATGATTTGGTGATTTTTATGTATTTTTGGATTTTGAGAGAATGAGAGATTTGAGTTATTTTTTGAAGATTTTTTACTTGCAAAGGTTTTATATAATAAAATAAAAGATGATTAATGATTATGTGAGATTTATGGGGGGAGTATTCAAAGTAGAATTTTAAGGGGGGTGTATTCAAAGTTAAATTTCAAGTGATTTGTAAAAAGTTTACAAATCCACTGTTATTCAAACATGAATTTTAAAAAGTCTCATGAAATCCACTGTTATTCAACTAATGATTTCAAAATCCACCTTAAAATCCACTGTTATTGAAAACAATTTGTGGATTTGGCTTTTAATGATTTTGAAGGATTTTAGAGGATTTGGGAGGATTTCCTTAGTTAAAAATACAGAAATCCAAATCCCATGGTTTTTGGTGAGATTTGAAAGGATTTTACAAAATCATATGAACTTCCATAAAATCATCAAAATCATTTAAAAACCCAATAAAACTCAAATCTCTTAAAATTCCATTTTGAATACACCCCTCTAAGAGATTTGAGTTTTATTGAGTTTTTAAATGATTTTGATGATTTTAGGGAAGTTCATATGATTTTTGTAAAATCTTTTCAAATCTCTCATAAAACCATGAGATTTGGATTTCTGTATTTTTTTTTTGTTCAAATTGGATTTCTGTATTTTTAACTAAGAAAATCCTCTTAAATCCTCTCGATAACAGTGAATTTTAAGTTGGATTTTGAAATCTTTAGTTCAATAACAGTGGATTATATGAGACTTTTTAAAATTCATGTTTGAATAACACTTGATTTATAAGTTTTAGACAAATATTTTATAAGTTTTAAGTTAACTTTAGGTGATTTTCTAATTTTGTAGAAGGAAAAAAAAAGAGAAAAATATTGGGTTTTATTCAATGAGTGAAATGCAGCCCTTAATTTGGGCAATAATCTTGTAGCCAAGTTTTTCAGACCACGAATCTTTCAACTTATGCAATTGTAAATGAGTCATGTAATCTATCAGACATTTAATCTCAATCTAAATTTATTATGCTTAGATCATTATATTTAGGGAAAAGAATCAAAGTACAAACAATATTAATTTCATTTGACATTATAATTTTAGTTTTTTTTTTTGTATATGGGCTTGTGGCCATGTTGGGTCGTTTGGCCTTGCAATCGGTTTGTTTAATGGAAATTTTTTAATATATATCAATTTCATTTCCTAACTTCTTAAAAATATATTAGGCTATAGAAAGAAATAAATTTGATGTTCAAATATATTCGTTCTCAATATTTTTGGTTTGGAAAAAATGTCATAAAGGGCATGAACTTAACAAAAAGTGTTAGAAATAAAACCTCAACATTGCTTCGGTTGAAATAAATGGTCAACTTTACTTAATTTTCCAATTTAATCTTGAATTTTCGTTGAGAAACTTCTTTTACTTTTATTATATTGGTATATTGATTGATGATATATCAAATTAAAAATGTAGCAATATGATATGATCCATATTGATATCGATATATAAGCAAATCCTCTGGTTTTTTAGTTTCTTATCTCTCTGTTGTATTCAGCAACACATTAGGTATGCGTTTTTATACAACAACCACAAACATATTATTTAGCTAGCACATGAAGCACTTCTCAGGCCGAAGAAAATGTTATGGCCACCAAAGTAATTCGTATCCATCATAAAACTTATTTGGTATTACAAAGAGTTGTTTACTGGTGGTAGCAATATTAAGAATCAAGCAAAGAATGTGATGGCCAAAACACAAACAAACAAATTGAAGAGATTCTTATTTTATGGAGTTTTTGATACACGCACTCTCACGTAGATCGACGACAATAAACAGTGTGTGATGTAGTAGACCGCAAGAATTGTACAGCAGCAACAACCAGATTACACATCTTACCAGAGTCAGAACATGTAGACCACACTATCGTGGATCCTGGACTTCTGGTTCTGTGCAACACATTCGGATATCCACATCAGGTTCCTGATCTCCTGCTCCCTCAATCTCATGTACGCAAAGAATACCGCATAATGGAACTGCAAATGTCACGTTTAAGCAACCACTGTTAGTATTAGAACTGAATTGAGACGCAGCTATAAGATATCTCATAATGGGATTGGACTCTACGGTCTCTCTTTTTTGGACTTCAAATGGAAAACAACAAAAACTAAAGCAGAGTTTTTATGGACTAGGGAAAGTTCTTTGATTCCTTTGGGAAGAGGGAAACAAACCTGTTGCTCAAAGGCTAAGCAAAGCCTTCTGACTTCTTCTTCATAAAATGCTTTGTCGAGCATCTGGCTCTCTCCATAAGACATCTTGGAGAATATAGCTTGATACGGAGGGTACTTCTCCATAACACCACGAACCTAATAGTGAGAGATAATGTGATTCACTGAGCCAAATTAGATGTTATATAATTGTAAATATATTATCCTTTGGATTTACCTGATCTATGTCTTCGCAGATAGCAAGCTCCTCGTGGCCATATGGATAGCTGCAGAAGCAAAAAATCAAAACCATAGTTGAGAATTTTATGCAACAATTGGATGGAATATATCGTTCAACAGTAGAAGGCTTCTTACAGGAGACCAAAGTTGGAGTACAGCTTCTTCCTGTCTTCTCTTGTAAGCTCAGTGCCAATGCTTCATTGCAAAGAAATCAATTTCAGTACGTAGATAAACAAAGAATCATAACGGTGGTAACATCAGCTTGCTTGACAAGGTCAGACATTCAGAAGGCAGTAATTACTTACCTATTGATGGTGATATTCACTGCTCTTCTGTCGGCTTCAAAGGCCAAAAGGTCAGACATAATCTCTGATGTTGCCCCACCGAGTTTCTATTTCAGATACATGAAAAAGAAGAAGGGGTTAGCACCTGAATTCTGAAATTCTGAAATTTAGAAGATAAGAGGACGATCGACTAGCACCTGACAGAACTTGTAGAAATCCTCAAGGTATGCTTTGTAGAGGGTATTCCTCATAATCTCTATGTTCATGTCATCGAGATCCTACAAATAATATGATATGCATGTGATAAGTGATAACAGAAACTAGAAAACAAATTGCACAAGATTGATTGAAAACAAAAGCTAGAATAATAAGTCCATGAGTTTTGTACCTCTGATGTTAGGCATTCAGAGAAGTATGGAGCGAGAGGAGTGTCAACAAGCACCAACCTATAGAGTTCCCGCATGTTCTGAGCAACTGCTAGTGTAGCAATACTGGAAAACATGAGAGAGCATGAGAAAAGCATAAAAGCGAAAAAGGAAGAAAAGGAGTTTGAATCAGCAGGTAAGGTGATACAAAAGAAGACGCAAAAAGTCACCTGTCAAACATGCCTAAAGGGTGACATTTCTCGAGTAACTCTTGAACATCTCTCTCGTGCAGGGTACCAGTAACAATGAGCACGACATTGTCAATCATGTGGCCATATCTACATACAAAACCAATATCTCAAATCATCAAAGGCGAGCATCTTATGTTTAATCGATCATCTACTAAACTAAATCCAAGGGGGGAAAAGGCAACAAACTAAGCCAGCATTTCAAAATGATCATAATCTTTACATTCAACATAGTCAACCAATGCTAGGACTTGAGGAAACTAACAAAATCTTAGACTAAATTATGTACACTGAGACAGAGCTACACGTCTCAACACTTTACCTGATGTACTCCAAAAAGGTAGACATTGGCTCAGTAGCTTGGCAAAGCATATGCTTGTAATCATCAACAAGCTTGAGAGTACACTTCTCCACAATTGTAGTCGTATGCAGAGGTGACGGCTCTGCATTAGAAATCAACAATTCCGATACAAGAACTATCAATTTTGCAAATTCCAAACAAAAAGACATCAATGTGTCATCGAAACATCAGATTTCACATAAAAATTCCTCCAATTCGCAGATCAATATAGGGATTATGGAGAAATTCAAATGGCCTAAAACCCAGAAACCCAAACGCAATGAAGCAAAACTCAAATTCAAATAATCAAAAATTTGTTATGTGAGACAATGAGAGGGATGATCTCATGACGAACCGTTCTGGAGATAAGAGCCGTATTTGGTAGCAGAGAGATGCATCTTGATATCATCTAGGTTCTCACACTGACATAGATTATTGTAATCAGCGGTGGTGAGAAGCCCAGCACGGTGGCCCCTGACGATCGCCTCCAAGTATCCGCCATGGATGTTGAAGGTAAGCGCCTCGAATCCGTACATCTTTCTCTCCTGATCGTAAGATATTCAGATCTCAAAGTTCGTCGCGAGAGATCTGAAGATGAAGAAGAGGAAGAAAACAAAATCGATACAGAGATCGACGCGAAGAAGAAGAAGAAGATAGCTTTGAAATTGATTGGATTTGTTTGCAAACTCGTCTTTGGCACGTTTAATTACAGTTATATCCTTTAAACCGGTCTGCTAAATCGAATGCGCTGTTACTAAACCGGAAATGTAACTCTCTCTATCTCTGACAGAGTCTCTGACGAAATTATTTGACCAATTATTTTAGGTTTTGATAAAATATATATATTCTAAAAAATTGAGACTACTATATACAAAAAAAAATTATATGATGGAATTTGATTTTCTTGTAATAAATTTTATCATACTTTTATAAAAGTTTTAAAAAAATAAAGTTAATAGGGAAATTTGCAACTTTTTGTAAATAAAATATATTTGTTCTAAATAAGAAAAATAAAATAATTGGAATATGAATTTTTAAAGGAAAAACTAGAGTGTTATATTGAAGTAATAACCATCGTTATATTATTTTTTTATATTTTATAGGTAAAAATTAAAAAATACATTGGAGATGGTTTTAACTATTACTTACATAGATAAATAAATAACAATATATATATATATATATATATATTCAAAAAAAAAATTGGAAATGGTCTTTGAAAATATATTTATAATATCAGGCAAGTTGTGTTTGTTCATGTAAATATCAGGTAAAATTTGTTTGAAAGACAAAGATGGTATTGTCTTTGTTAAGGTTTTACGAGTAAAATACACTAAAAAAAAAAAAATCCGTATAGTCAATAGATATTGAATAGAGATTATTATACTAATAAATTTTAGTCTCTTTTTTCCAAATCCATACGTTGAATAATATTTGATTTCATTCCTTCCTTAATACAATAACATCCCATAAGACACAATCCATACCAAATCTAAACCATGTTTATCAAAATATTAAACCTTCAATCCTCTCCATCGCAACTATGGACAAAGAAGATCCCTCCGAGATCTAAGATTTCACCGGTAAGATCTCTTACCGCAAATTTGGTCCTCTACAAATAAATGTAATTTTATAATTATAATTTTTAGTAATTGGACAAGAAAACATAGCAATCTCTGACGATATTTCGGCTTTCTATTCGATTAAATGTAAATATAACTATATTTTGGATAACTGTATTTTAGATATTTCGACTATCCGGTTTACAAAAAAAAAAAAATTCGACTATCTAATCGATTTTTGGTTCGATATAAGTTTCGTTTCGGTTATTGCAATTCTAAAATTTAACATCCATTCGGTTATTGCATTAGATTCGGTTGTTGCATTAAATTTGGTTCATCAGTTCGGTACTTTTGGTTCGGGTATTTTATGTAAGACTAATTAATTGAGTTATTTTGAACTTCGTTTGCCTTGGACTTTGATTGCATTTGAGTATTTGACTCTGGTTTTCAATAATTGTATGACGTATTACGAGTATTACGAGTGCGGTTCAATTTCTGGTAAACTCCGATTATTCGGTTTAGTAACTCGAATTGAATTGAATTTCACAATTTCATCAGACCGGTTAAAAGGATAGGATCGTAATTTTAAACGTGCCCAAAAACACGAGTTTGCAAACAAATCCAATCAATTCGAAGCTCTCTATCTTCTTCTACCTCTTCTCCTTCGCTTCGATTTCTCATTTCTTATTCAGATCAGATCTCCCGCGACAAATCTTTGAGATCTGAATCGTTCTACGACCAGAGGATAGAAAGATGTACGGATTCGAGGCGCTTACCTTCAACATCCATGGCGGATACTTGGAGGCGATCGTTAGGGGTCATCGTGCTGGGCTTCTCACAACCGCTGATTACAATAATCTATGTCAGTGTGAGAACCTAGACGATATCAAGATGCATCTCTCTGCTACCAAATACGGCTCTTATCTCCAGAACGGTTCGTCATGAGATCATCCCTCTCATTGTCTCACATAACGAATTTTTGATTATTTGAATTTGATTTTGCTTCATTGCGTTTGGGTTTCTGGGTTTTAGGCCATTTGAAACTCTCTAGAATCCTCAAATTTATCTGCGAAATGAAGAAATTTTGATGTGAAGGATCTGAAATCTGATGTTTAGATGACACATTGATGTCCTTTTGTTTGGAATTTGCAAAATTGATAGTTCTTGTATCTGAATTGTTAATTTCTAATGCAGAGCCGTCACCTCTGCATACGACTACAATTGTGGAGAAGTGTACTCTCAAGCTTGTTGATGATTACAAGCATATGCTTTGCCAAGCTACCGAGCCAATGTCTACCTTTTTGGAGTACATCAGGTAAAGTGTTGAGATTTGTAACTCTGTCTCAGTGTACATAACTTAGTCTAAGATTTGTTAGTTTCCTCAAAGCAGAAGCAAACATTTGTTTCACTATGTTAAAGGTAAAGATTATGATCGTTTTGAAATGCTGGCTTAGTTTGATGCCTTTTTCCCCCTTGGATTTAGTTTAGTAAATGATCTACTACACTTAAGATGCTGGCATTTGATGATTAGAGAAATTGGTTTTGTATGCAGATATGGCCACATGATTGACAATGTCGTGCTCATTGTCACTGGAACCCTGCATGAGAGAGATGTTCAGGAGTTGCTCGAGAAATGTCACCCTCTAGGCATGTTTGACAGGTGACCTTTAGCATCTTTTGTATCCCTTACCTGCTGAGTCAGGCCGCTTCTTCTTTGCTCACTCCTATGCTTTTCTCATGCTCGCTCATTTGTTTTCCCAGTATTGCTACACTAGCTGTTGCACAGAACATGCGTGAACTCTATAGGTTGGTGCTTGTGGATACTCCTCTTGCTCCATACTTTTCTGAATGCCTAACATCAGAGGTACAAAGTCATGGAATGTATTAGTTTTTGCTTTCAATCGGTCTGGTGCTGTTTGTTTCTAGTTTCTGTTATGAATTTCGTATCACATGCATATCGTATTACTTGTAGGATCTCGATGACATGAACATAGAGATTATGAGGAATACACTCTACAAAGCATACCTTGAGGACTTTTACAAGTTCTGCCAGGTGCTTAGTCGAATTCTAGATCTATGTTTTTGAAAATTCAGAATCTAGTTGTTAAACAAAATTTCAGAATCTAGCTAACCTCGGCCTCTCTTTTTGTTTGTTGTTGTTTATCGTTAATAGAAACTTGGTGGTGCAACAGCAGAGATTATGTCTGACCTTTTGGCCTTTGAGGCCGACAGAAGGGCAGTGAATATCACCATCAATAGGTAATTAATTACTGCTTCTTGCATGAAACCACAAGCTGATGTTACCATTGTTATGTTGCTTTGTTTATCTGCTCACCGAAATTAATTTTCTTTGCATTGCAGCATTGGTACTGAGCTCACAAGAGAAGACAGGAAGAAACTGTACTCTAACTTTGGTCTCCTGTAAGAAGTAGTCTACAGTCAATTGATAGTATTCCTTCTGATGGTTTTATATATTTCTCACCATTGTTTTGATCTTTGCTTCTGAAGCTATCCATATGGCCACGAGGAGCTTGCTATCTGCGAGGATATAGATCAGGTAAACCAACAAGCTAATACATTTATAATTATAGAACATTTAGTCATCTATGAATATAGCTCAATGAATCCCATTATCATTCACTGTCAGGTTCGTGGTGTAATGGAGAAGTACCCTCCTTACCAAGCTATATTCTCTAAGATGTCTTATGGAGAGAGCCAGATGCTGGACAAGGCATTTTATGAAGAAGAAGTCAGAAGGCTTTGCCTAGCCTTTGAGCAGCAGGTTTGTCTCCCTGCCCCCAAATGAACCGCAAAGAACCTGGAGCGCAATTGCATAATGTGATGCGCTATATCTCACAATTCAGGTCTAATACTAACAGTGGTTGCTTAAAACATGACATTTTCAGTTCCATTACGCTGTATTCTTTGCGTACATGAGGTTGAGGGAGCAGGAGATCAGGAACCTGATGTGGATATCCGAATGTGTTGCACAGAACCAGAAATCAAGGATCCACGACAGCGTTGTCTACATGTTTTGAGTCTGGTAAGATGTCGAAAACATCATATATAAATTGTGAAAAATCTGTCTGAAAAATTGGAGAATAAGAAAAACCTAATATTGTTGTTGTTGTTGGGTTTCTTCATCGCTCCTCTTTTTACCAGAGAAATCTGCTGTACAATCTTGCGGTTAACGTTCACTGTTTATGTCGCTTTTCATGATGAGTTTCGTGTATTTAAACCCTTCCCCCAATAAGAATTATCTCCTTTATGTTTGTTTTTGGCCATGTCCTTGCTTAGTTCTCTTATTGTCTACTAATAAGCTCTTGTAATATCATATTACCTGATGCATACGAATAACTTTTGGCGGCCTTAACCAATTTCTTCAGCTTGAATTCGTCTTTGGAGAGAAAGACTCGTGCTAAGAAAACTCTGTTTCAACAACATTATTTTAATCTCTGCTTCTGAAGAATATGCAGTGTGGTGTCAGCCCTGGGAATATTACCCGAACCAAAAATACGGAACTGAACTGTACATAGATTTTTGGGTTTCGGTTCGGTTTTGGTTAAGGGAAGAAAACCAATTGGAAGGAATTATAATATGCAATCGGTTACCGGCTTGGCTCGGTTTGGCCTAACTGATCGGTTACTCAAATTTAATTAAATTATCCGTATTATCCGAATTTAACTGAATCAAGGTAACCAAATTATCCGTATTACCCAAAAGTAAACCAAATTTATTTGAATTAACCGAGATAATTGACCCAATTTAAGTAAGCTTACCAAATATCTAAAATATTTTTGGTTCTTTTCAACCACCAAAAAAAAACCGGAAAAACCGGTACTCGATCCGAACTTAACCGTTTTGTAATTCAAGTATACTTTTAACTACGGTTCATGTTTAACGACCTTTAAGTCGCCACTAGGAATACTCAGACCACATATACCATAATTGAGATGTATACTTTGGGGCTGTTCATTTCACCGCCGCAGCCGCAGGTAGTTGCGGCTGCGGCGGACGCAGGTGATGATGTTCGTTTCGTCACCGCATGGAGCTGCGTCATAACGCAGCGGCAAACGCAGCGTCTTGCGGCGAGAATTTTGAAACGCCAATTTTAATCAGTGGTCGTAATTTGAAAGTTGCGTTCAATATGGGAATTGACCAAAATACCCTTGTTCAATGTTTTACAATTTCTCAACCTAAGAGAAGAAGAACGGTGAAGAAGAGAAGATTATTTCCAGATTCGATTTCTCTGCTCCTCTGCTCTCATCTTTGTTCTCTTGGTAAGCTATTCTGGATCTTCTTCTGTAATTTCTCCATATCTGTTTTAGCATAGATAGAGATTAGTTGATTGTGTTGTTTTGATGGATTTTGCTATAATGGATTGAGATTATTTGATTGTGTTGCTTGTGTGGCTAAAGACCTCGGATTTTATATCTGAAATATGTTCTGGAAACTAGACAGCAAGATCTTTCCATTAATATAAAGATAGTTTTCTGGTTCCATTTAGTTTGATAGAAAATTGCTTTCAAAGATTGATGATGTTATGAGTGCTCTCCTCAAGTTTGCAGCAGATACGCTTAAGCCACAAGAAGGTGAATTTACAAGAGTAAACCCTGTTTTGAAGAATGATGATCGATATTGGCCATTTTTTAAAGATTGTGTTGGAGCACTTGATGGAACTCATATCCCGGTTCGCCCGCCTAGTCGATCTGTTGAAGCATATGAAGGTAGAAAGCAAGAACTTACCATAAATGTTCTTGCTATATGTAATTTCGATATGAAGTTCATATACGCGTATGTCGGTGTACCTGGTAGAGCACATGATACAAAGGTTTTGACACATTGTGCGAGCATGAACCTGCTTTCCCACATCCGCCTAGTGGAAAGTACTATCTTGTTGACTCCGGATATCCTACTAGGAGAGGTTATCTTGGTCCACATCGCGGGATGCGATATCATCTTGGTCAATTTGCAAGAGGAGGACCGCCAGTGACTGCACGAGAGTTGTTTAACCGGAAGCATTCAGGTTTGCGATCTGTGATTGAGAGGACATTTGGCGTATGGAAAGCAAAATGAAGGATTTTGGATCGTAAGCATCCAAAATATGGTTTGACTAAGTGGATTAAGCTTGTAACAGCGACGATGGCACTACACAATTTCATACGGGATTCACATCAAGAAGATGATGATTTTTCGCATTGGCAAAGCACAGAAGAATATCCTGGTGATGAAGAAGTAGAAGGAGAAGAAGAAGGAGAAGGAGAAGGAGAAGGAGAAGGAGAGGAAGAAGACGGAGAAGAAGAAGAGGAAGAAGAAGGACATATTGCATATGAGCCGACGGGTGATCGAGCGATGGAAGCTTTGCGTACCAATATTACTAACGAATATGGTAAAGGGCGTTTACCTTACTAGATATTTTTACTATTTTTGTTTATGACTTCGTTTATTATTTAAGTTTGTGTTCTATCTTTTATGTTTATGACTTTGATTATTATTTTTAGTTAATGACTTTGTCTATCTCTTTTATTTTTGTTTTAATTTAGCTCATGATTAATCACAAAATATGTTGTTAGAATTATATATTTATCAAAAATAATTATTACTAGCTAAAAAAATATTTCTTATTGGATGTAAATATTTTTAAATTACATTTCGATATTGAATTAAATTTAAACCATTACTAGGTGAATATTTTTTTTATGGATGTAAATATATTTAAGTTACATTATGTTGATCAAAATATATTTTAATTATTACCAGCTAAATAAATGCTTCTTATGAATGTAAATATATTTAAGTCACATTTTTTTGATTCAAAATACATTTAAGTTATAATTTGTTGATTAAAAATAAAATTATACAAATTTACAAAAATTGAATGGCAAATTGCCGCAGCGTTTGTAAAACGAAAGTTAATATCAGCGGTAGCGGCAGCGGCAGCGATTACGTCAACGAAACGAACATAAATATTGAGGCAGCAGCAGCGGCGGCGGCGACAAAACGAACAACAACCTGCGGCAACGTTTGCCGCTACCGCCGGCGGTGATTAAACGAACAGGGCCATTATATGGTTTCAGACGTATGGCCTTGTTTTTGGTTATTGCAATATCAATCGGCCTAAATAGTTCAATATGAACATCAAGACATCTTACAAACGAATTGAAGAGCGTTGTATAAAACTTTGGAGTAGAAAAATAATATGATAAATTAGATATCAAATCTTATATGTTGATTTTGATTGGTTATTCATATTTTTTTAAAAGAAAAATGTGTTTTCGTATTTATAATTTTATTAAATTAAATAAATTAGTATTTGATATTTTTATCCTTATTCACTATTATTAATCTCTTCTTAAAACCCTATATTTGTAATGACATTTGAATGTAATTATATACCCTTACAAATGTTGTTTTTATAATGTACTTTCTTTTCAATAAATAGAGGATACTTACTCGAACATAACTTTGTAGTTTTGAGATTCTCTCTTAGACAAGTAAGGTATATATAATGTAAATTTCTAAAGTGAAAAATTAAGGAAGATCTGAAATTAAGGTATATAGAATGTATACCAAACCATGTAACAATTATATTATCATGCAATATATTTATCGAGCACTTGCAAGTAAATTATTCTTGTCATGTTTTCAATAAAAAAAAAATTATGATTCAATCAGGTATAAAGTATAAATCAATACTCATTCGATATAATATATTGAATACTAAATAATATAACGCAAGTTTGCTGGTTTTAGCCACTAGCTAGAAATATTCAAACCATGGTCTTTTAAAAGTTTCTCAATTTTAATGTTTTGTTTTTTTGCATAAATAAGAACACATCAACCGCACCCAACCCTGGAGCAGTCGATGCACAAACGGTGGCACTAAAGGTTGTAGGAGACAAAACCGCCTTCTATGGATGTGGGTTATATGGGAACCAAGACATTCTTTTAGACCAAGAAAGAAAACATTACTTTAAAGATTGATTCATCGATTTTGTATTCAGCCATGGGAGATCCCTTCACGAGGTAAGACAAAAGATACGATGATTCTCTAAAAGGACAACATGATGCGATAATTCTCTAAATCTGAAGCAATGGACTTTGGAGTTGTTATAATTGTTGTGTGATGAATTATCTAAGAACGGTCTAGTTCCTTATTTTTCTAATATATATTATATGATGTTAATTAATACATATGTTTTGCTTTATGTTTGCTTTATATGTTTTGTACATATGTGGTACACTTCAAAATCTCATAAACATTATTTAATAAACTCATTTTAGTTATGTAGGAAATCAAAAGAGGACTAAAAAGTCCAGATCATATAACCAACCAATTGATACATTTCGTGTCTCCTTGATGTGAAAATTTCCTTAACTATCTTGTTTTTAGAACCTTTTTCACAAAGTTTCATATTATTGACGTCATCTATATATAGCCGTTGTTTGGTTAAAGGTTGCAAATTGCAACTATAGTTTTTTTTTTTGTCTACAAATTGCAACTATAGTTAAATCCACAATTTTTTGAAATTTTTTTGAAGTACAAATAATTTTCTGTAATGTTAAACCAAAAAAATCTACAATACAAAATTACAATTGCAAAACTTCTTTGTACGTTATTTACCAAATCTCCAAAACAAATTCTAGTTATCCAATTGTTTTATATATCGACAATTACTTTTAAAAAAATGTTAAGTACAAATAGTTTTGATAATGAATCCAAAAAAAACTATTTCACTCTCGATATGGATAAGTCTCATGACTATTTCTTCCAAACATTTGTTAGAAGATAAAAGTGTTTTTTTTTTAATAGAACATTTGATTGGAACATCCTAATGATAACAAAAGCTTTTTATTTTTTATTGTGCTGAGAGAGAAAAACCAAAATTGTCTGTAAGTTTCAATCTTTCTTACTGGAACGGAGCTGGAATGCCTTGGTTTTTGTTGACAATAGCCATTGCAAGATACCTTGTCCCCATTCCAGTCGGTGTCTGTTCATCGGGTCCTTCCCAAAAGGGTGCTTCACCATCTCCAACAAGCTGCCAGTATCCTGCCCTCAACGACTCGGCTTGTTCGTCGTTACAGTTCTGTAGCAACGCATCAACTCGGAAGTTTATTCCAAGTGAACCCAAGAACTGAGACTGAGTCATAGGTCCATGGACTGAGATGTTTTCTGGAGAACATACACATTTGCTTTCGGTCAGGTAAGTTAGCTAACTCTCTACATCAAACTGACTAGCTGCTAGTATAGGAACGAACCTGAAGCTTCCTCGGCAGAGTGTTTTATTGAAGGAAAATCGACATAAGCACTTAGATCGGCAGACCCGGGATCATCCAGTATGTTGGCAAACTTGTGTTTTCTAATAGCCTGAAGACATTTTGTGATAACAAAGTCAGAAATTGATGTTTCAATTATATCTACAGATTTTGATACTAAACCTGATCAGAACATTTTAATGCTACAAACCTGAAGACTGTCTGAAATTATTGCATTCATCCCGTAATCGATTATAAGTGCTCCACCTCCATCAGAACCTATCCTCTTTGCCATTTCTCGGGTCAAGTCCATTGATTTTGGGCTGATTTCGACATGTTCCAGTTTCTCCCTTTCCTCAGGTGTAGCCCATGTGCAACGTTTCATGAGATACAAGGATGCAGGTGTAGGCTGTGGGGAGAGAACAAAGCGGAACCTGAACCAACAAGGCAATAAATATTCATGATGTTGCACATCCCCCAAATGATATCCATCCTTTGATTTGCCTAACTGTACTTACTTTGAATCTTCTCCTACATCAACCATTTTCTCACACCAGCCACGGGAAGATTTCTGCAGATATTAAGTCTACATAAGATACACATACTAAACTAATAGGAGAAGGGGACTACAGTGCAAGTTGGTTTCAATATATAAAGATGGAACTATGAACCATGACCTCCAAACTAACCTGAAATTGATGAACTGGAAGAGCATCATAGAACTCATGAGCAATGATTATTGTTGGTACTGCCACAGAAGCAAAAGAGAGACCATGAGAAAACTGAAAATCTGTCATTGTTTCGAATGCTTAAAGACATATATTGTATGTCTACTTTGTATATATTCAAGACCACAACCTCATTGATAATCACGATTAGCAAGTCTTAAATTCCAACAAAAATTTAACAAAAGTTGCATACCTCCTGATGGTACCTCTTCAAGAGTAGCATGCCAGTGCACGGGTGTCCCAGCTAGTGAACTTATAGCTTTCTTCTCCGAACTACTCTCATCTGTACATTTCAGATTCTGGTGCTGAAGCTTCTGCAACGCTGGACTACATTCCACCAAATGTATATGCAATGAATCCGTGAAATTCTTAAACTTTGATGTACCCTAAAACTCAAAGGCTCCAGTAATCAGCAATGAAATAAACAACAACTCTCAAAGGATACAATACAAAAAGCATAAACACATACACGAAGAAGATCCGCCATAAGTGTTCCTCGACCTGGACCTAGCTCAACAACATTAACCCTCTCTGGTCTTCCCATTTGCTCCCAAAGACACACAGTCCATACACCAATCATCTAAGATCACAAATCTAATCTCAAGCTCGAACATAGAACCAAAACATAATAACAAATGCTAAGTTTAAATCACCTCGCCGAACATTTGACTAACTTCAGGAGAAGTAATGAAATCACCTTGAGCTCCAAACACATCACGATTCATATAGAAACCTGCTTTAGGATTAGTCAAAACCTCTTCCATATACTCAGCTACTGAGATTGGACCACCACGAAACTACAATACATAAAATCAAATCCATCAAAACTCTTCAGATTCTATGTAAGATCATTCAAAAACTGTGTTGAGAAATCTGAAGTTACCTTGATAATACTCTTGAGATGCTTAACGAGCTCAGAATCAGGTGTGGATTCATGAGAATGATCTGAAATTTTCCAAAGATTAAACCTCAAATTGAGAACAATATAGAATTTGTGCGAGAGTGAAGTAAGTACCGGGGGGATTATAGAGAGCAGAACGGTCGACGGAGATTGTTGTCCCGGGTTGTTCGACGGTGCTGTTCTCTGATGACGGTGGCTCCGGCGAAGAGGATAATGAGGAGAACGGTGAAATAGTGGATTTCGAGAAGAGAGGAGGAACACCGGAAGTGAGAAGACGGCGAGAGGAGGTTTGCGTCAATAGTTTTCTCAGCATCTTCGCGATTTCGAAATCTGTAAACTCCGACGACGAGGAAGAGAGAAGTCGGAAACTTGGGAGTGTAAAGAAGCTCAGAGGTTTTATTATTATTAATTTTAAAATTATAGATTTGACATAAATGGGGATGTAGCTCAGATGGTAGAGCGCTCGCTTAGCATGCGAGAGGTACGGGGATCGATACCCCGCATCTCCATTTTTATTTTCACTTTTTCTCTTCTTTGCAAAAAGGCATCTCTAATTTTTACGAACTTTAGAAAAGACCCCAAACTTTTGATAAATTATATATTTACAGATAACTTTAGAAAAGACATACTATATTATATGATTTGATTTTGTTTGTTTTGGGTTAGGTTTAAAAAGCAACCAAAATTTTAACATAAATAGTGATGCATTTAAATTTGAAATTAGTTATATTTGTGGTGATACATATGGATATTTTTTTTTCGTTTTTGTCAACTATATGAATACATGTAATACAAATTCATAAAACGGTTTCTGTTACAAAAATAATAAAAGACAGGAGATCAAAAAGTCAAAGAAAAATGCACACATGTGATAATTTTACTATATGGAGTTTACTGTCACTATGCAATCATAGTAACTTATAATTTTACAGAGCATCTCCAACCATAAGATCTTTATTGGAGTTCTTGAAAAAACAAAAATACTAATACTTTAATATAATTAAGATAACTAAATAATTTTTAATTTAAAATAAAAGATGAGAAATTCATACCAATAACTTTTTTATGATACTTTCTTTTAAAAATACCCTCTTTTATTGCCATTTTCATTTTTGCCCTCTTTTAAATTTTAATGGTCATTTTACCCTAGTTGAAAGAATATTGTTTCCCAAAGGAAGGAATATTCCTTTAAAAAAAATTTTCCCCAAAATTTTTTAAAGAGTTTACAAGGGTTTCTAAAGGAATTTACAAGAGTTTTTAAATGGTTTTTAAGAGATTTGTAATGGTTTTTAAAGGGTTTTAGAAGCTTACAAAGGTTTATGAATGGTTTTTAAATGATTTACAATGGTTTTTAAATGATTTACAACGGTTTTTAAAAGTTTTTATAAGTTTATAACAGTTTTAAAGGATTTACAAGGATTTTTAAAAGATTTGAAAAATTTACAAGGATTTTTGAAGGTTTTTTAAAAGAATTTACAAATGTTTATAAAAGAATTTACAAGTGTTTTGAAAGACATGCAAGGATTTAAAAATATTTTTAAAGGATTTACAAGGGGTTTAAAGGGTTTTAGAAGTTTACAGAGGTTTTTAAAGTGTTTACAAATGTTTTTAAAGGTATTACAAGTTCTTGAAAATGGTTTTTAAGGATTTACAAGGGTTTTAAAGGGTTTTAGAAGTTTACAAAAGTTTTTATTAAATGATTTATCACGGTTATAAGGGGTTTAAAGGGATTTACATGTGTTTATAAATGTTATAAAATGATTAACAATGGTTTTAAAAGGTTTAGTCAAATTTTGAAAGGTTTTGGATGAATTTTAAAAGATTTACAAGGGTTTTTAAAGGATTTTAAAGGGATTTAAAAATATTTACAAGGTTTTTTAAAAGTTTTTTAAAGGAATTGCAGAAAAATTTTGGCTGAATTTTTTTTGCGGAAAAGTTTTTGGCGGGAAAAATTTTGGTTGAAATTTTTTGTCGGAAAATTTTTCGGAAAGAATATTCTTTTTGTTGGAAAGAATATTCCTTTCTTCATCATGGGTTATCATAAAGGAGGGTAATTTAGTCATTTTGTACATTGAAATGGGTATTTTTTGAAAATGGACACCTAGAGAGGGTACTTATAGAAAATGGTATCATAAAAAGGTTAGTTGTGCAAATCCCCCATAAAAGATTGAGCCAAATAAACAAAATATATGTATTTAGTCTCATACAAAGAGTATCTTAAACTCTTATTTACGAACCTCGGTCTACTCTCTATCCTCTTTTTTTTTATCAACCACACATTCATTAAAATTGAACTCCATGGTTGGTAGCCCAAACTGGAGGAAAGTTGTTTACAAAAGTAACTTCCGAATCAAGAGATCTGGAAGAACGAGCCAGACAATCTGCTTTTGAATTACAAGTACGAGAAATCTTAGTTAAAGAAAACGACGGAAATGATGCACGTAACAATAGAAAATCGTCTAAGAGGTTGGAGAATGCTGGTCACTCTCTCTCCTCTTTTTTAATTATTTTTTAATTTTATATTATACAAATTGCATCTTATGAACAGGGGCGGACCCAGAAAAAAAAATTAAATGGATGCAAAAAGTAGCACATGAGGCTTGAACCCATGACCTCAAACACTACATGGGGGCACTGTAACCATTTTGACACTTATAACTTTAATTTTAATGTAAATTTTTTAGTTTTAAATAGGTTGGTGGTGCAACTGCCCCCACTTTCTTCTATGTGGGTCCGCCCCTGCTTATGAACCTCCTAAAGCCATCTTTATCGCCATAAGCTGTCGGGTCTTAGGACATTAAACAAAAGCTAAAATAATAAAACAGTGAATCGATAAGGGGTATTCGGGTTTATGTTAAGATGTTTTTGAGGGGGTGTCTTATGTCATGTGTTTCGTGGGAATTGGTTAGAAAATTGTAAAAGCAAAAACATTTTTCATTTTTTATTTTCTCCCCCAAATCGATTTGTCTTCTCCTCCTCTATTACACCGTCAAAATCGAAATCGAAATCCATTTTCATTTTCTTATAATAATTTTGAATTGTATTTCTCTTTCTTTTTATTTTCTATTCAATTTTATGTTTTTTTCCATTTAAAAGTTATTTTTATTATTTTACATATTTTAAATATGTTTTACATTATTAAATTAATAATTTTTTAAGATTATAGAGGTTCAACCAATAATCAACTATATAAATTTGGTTCTTAACTTAATCTCTTCCATTATTATACTAATTAAAAATCCCTAAGCTACATCCTCCCATTTATCCCCTTAAAGATGCTCTTAAAACTCCTATGAACCTCCTAAATAGAACGTTGTAATACACACTTTTACGAATTTCAATTTAAAAGATGTAAAATCTCTCTCTCTCTCTCTTGTTTCTCTTTGATTCAGTTTCTTTATTTTTTTGCGGATATAAAATTTTCTTATATTATTTATACTAGGTAATGTCCCACGCATATGCGCGAGTTGTTGTATATTTAGTTAATTAATTTTAATTTATTTATTACTTATAAAAATAGAATAAATAAATTTCAATGTTTATGAAAATTTTACACTTTATTTATTTAAATCTTACAATAGAAACATAAATCGATATATCTTGAATTTATTCGTTGATTAATTGTTCAATTTTTTTAGTAATTTTCTTTAGTACTTTCGAGTATTTTTTGATAAAACAATAATATTGTTAATGATAAAAATAGAAATGATATTGGGAGAAGTTAAAAAATACCCCTTTTCAAATACCACTTTTTAAATTTACCACCTTTTCAAACATTATCAAAAAACTACTAAAAATGTTGAAATTTATCCAAATATGTGTATAAGCTTATAAATATACACACAAATTACCTTTATTTGTGTATAAAAGTTTATTTATTTCAATGTCTTACAAATTGGTTTGATAATTATATAAGAAAAAATAATTTTGTTAAAATAATTACATACTTTTGAAAATAAATTAAATATATATGAATATGTGAAAAGAAACAAACATCTAAAGTAAAAGAATGAAGATGGTTTCTTTAACTTGATTTTCTTATGGTGCAATGGTCGGAAATCAATATTTTGAATCCCATCAATAAAATAATTTCCTTATAGCCATAAAATATTATTATATCTATATATATAAAGTTAGCTTTTTCTCTCTTCTTATGATGCCACCTAAGTATCCACCTAAGCCACATTTTGTTTACATTAAAATAAATTTAAAACATTCATTTAGTGCATATTTATGCTACTTATTTAATTAATAGAAAATTTATATAAATAAAAATAAATTATGTAAATAAATGAAATTTTAAATAAGAAATACTTTCATTTTTTTATTAGTTAGTGGTATTAATATAACTCAACTTTCATTTTAAAATGATCATAGTTTAAAATTTTATATGTGTTACTGAGTTTAAGAATGTAAGTAAATTTTAAATTTATGGTAGAATAAAAACAACATTTATGTAATTGTATATATAAAATTTTAAAGGGAAAAAATAAAATTGAAAGTGAAATATTAGTTTATAACATGATCAATAAGAAAATGCTTTTATCCAAATTTAAATATTGAAACATAATAATTCAAGATAAAATAACTATAATATGTTTTGAAAATCAATTAAAAATAAATAAAATATCACAATATGAATAAAAAATTAACAAAAAATTATAAACCTCCCGCGCGCAGCGCGGGTCAACTGCTAGTATATATATATATATGTATTATACATTTAATAGTATAAGAAAACAATGAAGAAACGAAGAAGCACATAAAATAAAGAAGAAATATACAACATTCTACAAGATCATCCTTGCTACAACATTCTACAAGATCATCCTTGCTAAGCAAAAACAGTAGTAGTACTAAGTAAACACAACCCACTAGAGCAAGTATACGAATTTGTGTACTTAATAACCATCTTCTCACTGATCCCACCAAACAAACAACAACAAGTACCAAACCAATGATCATCAGATTCTCACCAACTAATAGACGACAACCTTTTCAGAGAAATCAAAAAGTTCCTTCTTTGTTGACCTAGTTGAGAAATTTCTACAGTAAATATGAACTCCTCCCATTGGAAGAATCAATCCTCAAAGGCGCCGCCTTTTCACAAGAATCAATCGCCAAATTGAAGTCTAAGACTAGAGGAAGTAAAAGAAGAAGTCTAACGTCGATATGATTGTCTAAAGCTTTGAAATTTGCTGTGGATTCAGCATTGAGCAAAACCCAAGAAACATGAACACGAAGACAGTCTCTTCTTTGCATGTGGCTTCTTCTTCGTCGTCGTCGTCATTGATCCATGTGACGAAAAAGCTGAGATTTTTTAGGATGATTGAAACATTGAGGCTTTTGCAGTGTGTTCTTAGGGTTGGTTGTGGAATCGAAAAGAAAGAGACAAAGATTTGGAGAATGAGATTGAGCTTCCCATTGTATCACCAATTCGCCATGACCTATGGGTTTTAAGGTTCTGTTCTGCTCCACTGGGAATATTGCTCTGTTTCGATTATTTCACTTACTAAACTTTATTGTGTTACCGGTATCAAACCCGACCCGGCATGACCCGAACCGATCCGTAGTTTTGCATATGTTTGTTTTCCTTCAAATCATTATCATATGTTACGTTGGGTATAATTTATAACGTATGAAAACATGATACATACAGTAAAACCTCTATAAATTAATACTCTATAAATTAATAAACACTATAAATTAATAAATTTTGCTGGTCCCGAGTCGGGGCAGTGTAAAAATTAACCAAATTCGATAAGATAATAAGATAATAAGTTTTTTTGAAATCCCTATGTAAATATAGTCCCAATAATAACATAAATTAAATCATATATATACATATATATATATATAGAAATATGCTTTTATTTTGGTTAAGTAATTATGTTGAAATATGCTTTTAGTTTTTTCTAAAAATGAATTTCTCCTAGACCTCATCTTTATAAAAAAAATTATGTTATATTTTTAAACTATAATCTTATAATATATTCCATAACATCATAAAGTAATCAAATTTGTTTTAATGTTTTCTATTTATAAATATGCATCATATTCATTTTTTGTTTGTTTTATAGGATGTTAAAAGATAACAATTGAGGTATTAATCATAAATTTGAATTTATGGATGTACTTTGTATAGAAGTAGATTTATTTATAAAATTTTTAATTCATTGTTATTTTTTTTATATATAAATATAGAATTCAATTCTAAACTACAAAAATTTATATAATCTTAAAAATTAATCTAATTTTGTAAAATTGTCCCAATTCATAATTTCAAAAAAAAATAAAAGTTAAAATACCACTATAAATTAATAAAGATAAATTGAAATCACTATAAATTAATAAATTTCTATAGTCCCAACATTATTAATTTATAGAGGTTTTTCCCTATATGAATTGCATGTTTCAGAATTGAAATTTGAAATTTGAAATTTTTTGAACTTTACTGCTTAGAAACTGTATCTAGTAATATTTTGTTACCGTTAGGATGAAAAAAGAAAAGGAAATAATAGAAACGATATCTCTTGATTTTCCTTTAAAATATAATTACGTCTGACCGTTGTGAGATTAAATATCAATTTTCTCTTTGTTTATCCAAATACTCCCCTCTCACAACTCAACGCTTCTTTTTCTTCTTCTTCATTCATCCATGAGAGATAATTCAAAACTCTCTCTTCTTCTTCCTCTTCTAAACCCTAAAACCCTAAAGATCCGTAAAGGTAAAGTATTTTATATAATCGTTTTCGTTTCATTGATTGAATGATAGATCGATCGATCTCTGTCTTCTTCTTAATTTTGAATCAGTATCGGTTTCACCAGAGACTCCGACGAAATTGGAAAAGTGAAGGAGAAGATTCGAGCGAGACGTAGAACACGATCAAGGCGATGATGATCCGTAAGGGTAAAATTGGAAAAAGTATTATTATATCATCGTTTTGTTTCGTTTCGTTTCGTTAATTGAATTTGAATGATAAAGATCAGATCGATCTCCTCTGTTCTTCTTCTTCCGGTGGAATTCTGAGTCTAGCCACAGAGAAGCTTTCACCAGTGAAGAGCCCTCGTCTTCTTGATTTCTATTTGAGATTAGGAATGATTTAATTAGAGATCATGATGATGATTTAGTATCTTAGAGAATGAATTGGCTAATTCTGAAATTTGCAGCCATGTTTATTTCTCGTCGTGATGCTGAAGTTGGTTACATCGTTAGTTTTGAGGAAACAAGAACCGTGCTTAAGTAAGTAAGCTCTGTCTCTCTTTAGCTTCTCTTCTTTATAATCTTTATGTACTTTTGTGGCTAATATGGGAGCAATGGATGATGAAGTGTAATTTGACAAAGACAGGTGAAGATGATGATCAGTGAGTTCCTCTTGGATCCACAGATCCTGTATTCAACTTCTCAAATGAGATTCTCTCTGTTTCAGCCATGCTCTCTCAGGTACCACCCCTTTACTTTCTTTTTCTTGAAAAGATTCTTGCTAGTTTTGGTTAAGTTTGTAGTGATTTTCATTTAGATTCAAGTATTAGAGTTAGCTTATATCATTAGCAGTCTCTAGTCTAGGTTCTGCGTATCCTAAGTAAGTGATGATGCAGGTACTAGTTACAGTCTCTCAGTTATTCTCTCTCATGAAGCAAATGGTATTATTAGTCTCATTGCCTTTTTATACATCTGCTGATGTCTCTTCCATGGACCTCTTCTGTTATAAATACCAATTCTTTCTCTGCTTTATTCAGCCTATAGAGGATCTCAAAAAGCAGCAAATGAAGCTAAAGCTAGATTTGGACACATTGATGGAGATCAATCTAACATTGTTGTTGAAGCGTCTACCACGCTTTTATTATCCCTTTCTCTTCCTCTTTTGTTCATTGCATTGGGGTGGCTACGAAATCTTCATCAGCGATAGAAATCTGCAGACAATGTTAGATAGCAGCTTCGGATAGATAATGTCATGGTTCAACAACCTGAAGATGTGCAGCACTCATGCTTGCCAGTTTATTTCATGCAAGTGGCTCACTTAGAACACACTGGCCATTTACTTGACAGCCAAGACAACCAAGTATGTCATGAAACGTGTCCTCGAGAAGCTGGAACGAGAACCGGAAAAGAAGGACATTCATATCCTCATATGTCAAGTATTATATAGCGAATCAAGGTATTAAGCAGGTTCGTAATATAGTAGTCATCTTTTAATCTGGTTTTGAAAACTGAATATGTGTGGTATTATAAATAAAAATTACATCTCTGATTCTCATAGGTTTGTTTTGTATTATGTGTAACAAACAAGTAGCTGAGAACGACATCACAACTTTGCAGGTATACTCATGGTATACTCATATACTTTCTTAACTTTTGTTTTGAATTAAGAATAATGATTTAGATTTAAAAATATACAAAAGGTAAAAAAGATTTTATGTTTTTTTCACTTTTGGTTTTTATGATTTAAAACTAAATGTCAAAGTTTTTACCAAATAATTTTCAAGTAAATAGTTTTAAATTTTAGTTTAACCAAAATGTTTTTTTTTTCTTTTGTGGTATCTAAGTGTTAAATTTTAATACGTTGAAAACAAACCGGACCTAGCATCCAGTCCTTTTGTGGTCCGTAAGTTTGGTGTAAAAGTTCAACATGTTTTCGCGTAATGTAAATTTAACACTTAGACGCTTCAAAGTTTTTTTTTTTATAAATATTTTTTAAGTAAATTATATTGATTTTTTAAACTAAAAGTTATCACTATATTAAATGCTTATTTAAAATATCTTGAACTAATCATATACACCAAAAATGGTATATTTCTGTAGTTTTCTAAAACAAGCAACAAATCCGTCTTGAACAATATCTTGTTAATCGCCGTTAGCTTCCATCTGTTTATATACTACCAAAACCAAATCGTTAAAATTAGAGAGACTAGACGCTCTCTCTTTTACTTGTTACTCGAAACAGAGATCCATAGTTGAAATATCACTAGAAAAAAGGGTAGTGACCTAGTTTCCCTCAGGGATTTACGCGGGTTACGACCTAGTTTTTGTGAAGAAGATGTTCCCATGACAATACTTAGACCATGGCTAATAGATGATAGTCCCATGACAACTAATGATGGTTAAAGATGGTTCATTGATCAAGAACCGCATTAGTTGCAAGATGGAAATATCATATTGGCTGTGGAAGGATAAACGAACTGAGAACTGAGACTCGTTCCAAAAACTTCAAAATGTAAAACATAGCCATTTAAATCCATGGAGTATAAGATAGTCATGGAGTGCATAAGATGGCATTGATCCATGTGACGCGAAGCTGAGATTTTTCAAGGATGATTGAAAGGAAGATTTGGAGAAATTGTTCTGTTTTGTAGGGTTCTGCTCCATTGGAAATTGCTTTGTTTCGATTTATTTTGTTCTGATTTTTAAATTAGACCGGTATCAAACCCGACTCAACATGACCAGACCCGACCCGATCCGTATTCAAAATCCTCGTTTTGTATATGTTTATGTTCAAATCTATATTAACATTTTTGCAGCACTTTTATAAATAAATCCTAAACTTCCAAACTATTTTTGAAAATGAAATAGTCATAATTATAATTTATAGTGTGTTTAATTAAATTGAATAAAGAAAACCAACAGTCTTTTATAAATTTTCAGTTACATGTTAGTAGTAAAGTGTGAATTTAAAGTATGAATTAATGTATATGTTAATGTGTGTTTTTGGTTTAATTAAAAATAAATATTATATTTTAAAAAAATAAATATCAATAGACAGAGAGTGAAACCTTATTTTTCTATTTTTATACTTGATTTTCTATATAAAAAACAGTTTAATATTCAATTTTCTATCAATATCAAGTTAAAGAAACCATCTTCATCATTTTAGTTTGGATGTTTGTTTCTTTCTCACATATTCATGTATATTTATTTTATTTTCAAAAATATGTAATTATTTTAACAAAAGAATGTTTTGTTGTATAGTAATCAAACAAATTTGTAAGACATTCTTTTAAAGATAATGATCATTAAACTTAGTTTGTGATTCAAAATTTAGTTTGATTTTCTTATAGCCATAAAATATTATTATACATATGTTTTACATTTAAAGATATAAAAAAATGAAGAAATGAAGAATTCATCCTTGTAGTATATATAATAGATATAAAATTGAATATCAAATTGTTTTTCAGATAGGAAATCAAGTATAAAATTCAAAGTTAACAAAAATTATAATGTTCTTTATATTATTAAATGTTGAATCAAAAATAAATATAAGGATCCTTATTCTTAAAAGAATGTCTTACAAATTGGTTTAAGAATTATTTAACAAAAAATTATTTTGTTAAAAAGTTACATAATTTAAAAAATTAAAGTGAATATGTGAGAAAAAAATAAACATCCAAAGTAAAAGAATGAATATGGTTTCTGTAGCTTGATTTTCTTATTGTGCGATGGTCGGAAATCAATATTTTTAAATCTCATCAATAAAATAATTTTCTTATATCCATAAAATATTATTATATATATGTATTACATTTAAAAATATAGAAAAATGAGGAAATAAAGAAATGCATAAAACGAAAATAAAATAAAATTGAAACACAATTTTAAACCAAATATTTAATCAAACTCTTACAATGACATCTTAATTGAGTTTTTACCCCATGCAAAAAATTTGAAAAGAAAAACAAAGAAAATAATAAAGATATGAGATATGGTAGATGAGTATGTGAGAATGAATATTTATAGGATACAAAGTGATGTAAGTTACATTTTTAAAATAATTAAATTAGAGGAATCATAATTAAATTTATAGTGTGTTTAATAAAAATTCAATAAAGAAAACCAATAATCTTAGAAAACTTATATAATTTTCAGTTACATTTTAGTAGTAAGTGTGAATAAAAGTATGGACTAATGTATATGATTAAATGTGTTTTTATTTAATTAAAAATAATATTATATTTTTAAAAATTAAATATCAAGTGTACCAATAAAGAGAGAGTGAAACCATACTTTTACATATACGATTTATATCCACCATAAAAAAAAACACTAATTTGATGTACAAAAAGAAAAAAAAAAACACTAATTTATGACAGTTTCATTTTTTCTGTTTTTTGTTGTGGATTTTTCAATATGAAACCAAACGGATAATAAATTCATTTTGGTTAGTTTTGGTTTAACTATTTGGGTTGGATTTGTTCGGTTTTTGCGGTTGCGGCTATTTTTTCTGCCCACCCTTAAATTCTCTATATGAGTATGAAAGAAGTAAAGTAATGTAAGACAGTAAGAAATGTTGTATTTTTATCATAACATGGTATAGTCTTTGAATTGCTTCTTCCATATGTAGTGTATCCATTTAACCAAGTAAAAGATGAAAAAAATCAATGCACATCAGAACATATGTTACAGGGCTTACATAAGTTTATACAGACAACAGGTTTTTTTTTATCCTTTATAGAAGAACTTTACACTCTCAAACTTTACATTTCTACACATTAAAAATCATAAGGATCAAAATCTTTAGACCTTTAGGACCAAAGATAGTTTTCGAGTTCCATCAACTCAAAGAACACAAACCAGGATCCGAAACATTCTAAACTTGCCAAGCTTTCAGTTTTTTTCCACAGACCATCTCTTTGATCTGGGTATAAGCTTCTGCAACGCGCTCTTGAATCAGAAAGAATCGATGAAACAGGAAGCTGAATATTCAGCTCCAATCAGCAAAACCTCGGGTCAGATATGAAGAACTAATTAATAACTATTTTGAGTTCATGGCTCCTTTCCTTTAGGCTTTGGTGATTGGCGGGCATAACGATAAGGGGATGCTTGTGGCAGGTTTAAGCTTGACAAACTCCTCATAGGCGGTCCATTTCTTGACACAAACCCTCCTCCTTGTGTTCTGACTCCGTTCTTAGCAACAGGTTGCATTGTTTGGAAAGAAGAAGAAGAGCTAGCAAAGTCTTTAAGATTTGGTAGCGGCTTTAAGGCTTCCACAACTTCACTCATCTTCGGTCTAGCTTTGGAGTCTCGGTTAAGACATTGTGCCGCTACTTGTGTGGCTTTCTGAGCACCCTTGATCGAGTAGTGACCCTCTAACCGAGGATCTAGTAGCCGGCACAACCTTTTCTTGTCTAAGAGATGAGGTCTCACCCATTCGACCAAATTTTGTTCCCCATTCGGCCGACTTTTATCTACGGCTCTTCTTCCTGTTAATATTTCAAGTAAAACTACTCCAAAGCTGTATACATCGCTCTTCGTTGTAAGATGTCCTGATGTTCATATTGAAAATATTTAAGTCCAGAACCTCGATTGATAATGCGATAGCCAAAAGACATTGATAATGCGATAGCCAATTTAGCTGACTTACCAGTCATTACATATTCAGGGGCAGCATAACCATAAGTTCCCATGACTCGGGTTGATACATGGGATTTTTTCTCGTCTGGAGCATCTTTCGCAAGCCCAAAATCAGAGAGCTTTGCATTATAATCCTGAAATATGAAGAATTTTCTATAATATATACAAATAGAGAAAGCATGAAGAATCTGAGGCTTTTATTGGGTTCATTGGCTTTCAGACATACCGCATCCAGTAAAATATTAGATGTTTTAAAATCTCGATATATGACTGGCTTCTCAGCTTCTTCATGAAGAAAGGCGAGACCTTTAGCTGCACCAAGTGCAATTTTCATTCTAACAGACCATGGGAGAGGTAAGGTCCCTGAAAAAAAAATGAAAAAGAAAAATACAGTGGTTAGATATGAATCCCTAACGTCCTAAGAAAGAACAAGATGTGCAGTGGTATATGGTTGACATACTTCTGAAAAGATGGTTCTCCAAACTCCCTCGTGGCATAAACTCGTAAACGAGCAGTCTTTGGTCTTCTTCCATGCAATAGCCAACCAGTTTAACCAGACTAGGGTGAACAAGGTTTCCAAGGAAGTTAATCTCAGCCTGCACATATACAGAAAAATCCATCAACATTGTTCATAGAAACTGAAGCACAAGACCGTAACCGATATCAAGGTAAAAAGATTTGTCATTACCAGCCACTCCTTGTGACCTTGAAGGCCATCTGGGTTCAGTGTTTTTACAGCTACAGTTAGACCAGTACCAGGCTTAACTGGTGCAGTTCCATTCTCCTCTATCCATCCTTTAAAAACACATCCAAATCCACCCTCACCGAGAAGAGACTCTGGTCTGAAATTCCTAGTTGCTAACTTAAGGTCGTTAAACATGAAAATCCTTAGCTTAGAAGAATACTTCAGTTCCCCACTGATTAAAGGTGTTGAGGAACCACTCTCGACAGAGCCGATGTCTTTAGTTGGAGCTGGATGACTTTCATTCTTCGCAAGAACTTGTTTAGGTTCTGCTGAATTATACACATATAACAGAATATCAAAAACGAAAGTGAGTACTACAGAACTGAACTAAGGACGAAACCAAGTCTCACACTCAAACAAAGATAAAGGTCCAGCAGATAAACAGAAAGACAGAGAAGATTGTAAAAATACTACACACTGGACATAAAGGCTTGTTACAGAATCCTACAATGAAATCTCTCTAGTTTTTTATTTCAGCAAAAAGGTCTCAAAGCAATTGTGGCAACATAAAAGGCTCTATCTTAAAATTGACACACACAAAACTTCTACCATATAATTTCAATCCTACAAATGATGAGCTTTCAAGCTCAAGTGTCAGGACAAGACAAAAAAAAAACTAAACCACAATCTGAAAGCAACTACTATAGAATAAACCTTGTCATCTATACAAATTCATACATAAAAACAAACTTCAACTTTTATAATCTGCATAGAAAGGAAAAGGAGATTTTACCAATAACAGTAGTAGCATTCATGGAACTATCAACTTTTGATCTAGAAGAGATACAACTAAAGATGAACTTGAATCTAAACCAAAACCCACTTTCACTCTCATCTCCATCTTTCTTAACATTCTTCTTTTTACTAATCATCTTCCCTTTCTCAACTTTCTCAACACCCAACTTCCCAACAACCTTAACAGAGTCTTGCTTTGTCGCCATCATCAAACTATAAACACTAATTTCTACTCAGATCACCATAGTCAAAACCACAAACACCAAAAAAATCCCAAAAAAAAAAGTCAATTGAAGCAACCCACTTCAATCAACCCTAGAATAGATCACTCTCTATCTGATCACAATAGCCATAAAGCTTAAACCTTTATCACACCCAGAAACTCAAAAGATGAAGATCGAACATAAACTCAGAAAACCCAATTCTCTCGAAGTATAAAGGTCGAATAGATCACTCTCTATCTGATCATAACCATAAAGCTTAAACCTTTATCACACCCAGAAACTGAAAAGATGAAGATCGAACATAAACTCAGAAAACCCAATTCTCTCAAAACTATAAAGGTTGATCCTTTTTGGCCCCAACATAAACAAAAGATCCAAAACAACAACACTTGGGCAAAAAGATTAAAACCCAGTTCAGTAGAAGTGAATTTGAGCTTCTTAATTGGGGACAAAGAAGAGAGATATAAGTGAAACAGAGAACAAAAGAAAACAAATGCAGAGATTAGCCGGAGAAAGTTTTAGTCAAAAGGGAGATTTTTTTGCGTGCCCGAGAGCTAGAGAGAGAGATAGAGAGCTACGAAAGGGCATCTTCAGAGAGAGAGAGAGAGTGAAAGTGGTCAGCAACGGGCAGATCGGGCAGCTTGAGTAAGAGAGATATGCAAATTGGTCAGCTAATAAAGTATGCCTACAAAAAATATAATTATAAAAGTTTTATAATCTTTCTATAATGTTTACACTAATCTTTGGTTAATTTTTATTAACGAAATACGCGTACGAATGCATAAATTTTATTATGATTGATTTGGTCAATAAAATCTTAAGAAAACTAATAAAATTTCTCTATTATTTCCCATTAAAAATATTTTTTAACCATATATTAATAATTCATCGCAATATATTTGTAACATTCGAAGAATATGAAAATTATCATTACTTAGCTGTTTAAGAAAAAATTTCTGTAAATTTTCTACTTAGGTAATTATTTTTTTATTTTATATAAATATGATAAAATATATAAGAAATCGAATATATTTTTTACTAGACTTGTTTTCACATGGGAAATATACTTTACCTAATATATAATTATGGCTTACAGCTACATCAAATGTATGATATAGTTGAATAAAATAGTTTAACCAGTAAATTTTTTACCATTCGAAACGAATTTAGAATATTATCGACTTAACTATGGAAGTTTATTACAAGTTGTAATGTTAATTTTACAAATTTACATTTCTTAATATTCTAGATTTAAATTTTTAATTAGAATGTAATCTAAGGAAAAATTTGATGAGATGTTCTCTCTCTCATGCCCAAATTATTCTTTTAGATCTAAGTAATATTAAGGATATCATAATTTAATCAAGTAAGGGTAATGTTGATAACTTTATTTAACTTATTTCCAGATTCTATAATAGTATTATTATTAATCAGTTTATTATATTAGTCTCTTAACAAAATAAAAAAGTAATAATTGAGGTTAAATATAAGATAAACAAGAAGAAAAGGGTAGACTTTTTTGGTAGTATAGTATAGTTTATATGCTAAAACGTTACATCTAGAAGAATATTAAAGCTTTTTGTTTTGTGTTTGATGACATTGTTGTTAGATGATGACACGTGGAATCGTTTTAGATAATTATAAATGGTAGGCAACTAAACTTGTTGGAATTACAGGTGTGTTGTGTTCTTGACTCTTGATTCAGACCAATGAATCTAATCCTCTTTTGTTTTGTCTTTTTTTTTTTTTAATGTAATAAAAGTAAAAAAAAACACAAAAATAGAAAAACACAAAGTAGAGTTTTGGAAGGAACGTAGAGTCACCGGTGGACGGCGGAGAGAAGTCGGAGATATGCGGCGAAAATACATTGGACCGATGGTAACATGTATTAGGTATTTTTTGACATTATGTTTTTGTAATATAAAGACAAATCTTAAATCTTATGTCGAATGTTTTGGGTTCGAATCTAGAAACGATGATATTAATATTTGTAGTGGAAAATGATATTAATATAATCTTGGAACTTAGAATAAGATGTTACGAAAGTTATTAATTTTGCTTTGTGACAAACTATACATTTTTATTGATTATTCAATAAATTGTTCACATATTTTTAGGTTTTGGGAAAAAGTATATCCTCTAAGTCGCAATTTTTTTTTTAATCCTTCAATTTTAGAAAATGCAAAAAAAAACATCGTGAAGTCAAAGAGAATACGAAAAAATAATCTGTCATCATCATCGTTATATGTTAAATCGAAGCCCCAACGATAGTAATACCAAATTTAAATTTTAAATTTTAAAATTCTAATTTATGTGACGGTAGAAACGGTTAGAAAATACATATAACGGCTATATTACGTATTATTTTGACTTCATATGTTTAATACGTATTTTTTGGAGATAAAGGATAAAGTTGCAAAATATGGTACTTAGAATTTTGTTTTACAGGTAAGAAAATAAATTTAGAAAAGTTCTTAAAAATAATTTTGGTTAGTGGTATTTCAGTATATGTCTCTAATTTCTTAAAAATATTGGTACAACTCTTAGAGCATGGTTAAAATTCAAAAAATATTCCTTAGTAACTCATATATGTATATCTAATTTCCATTTTGTGAAATAAGTTACTAAGTTTAATTTCATTACTTACTACTATGTTAGAAGTCAAATTATTTTCTTCTTTATCCAACATATACAAATATAACTCATGAAAAGTAACATAGATTTTACAATTAAATTAGATTTCAAATTATAACAATGGATCTAACGCTATAGAATAAGCGTATGGTGCTGTTTAAGTACAATTTGTTATTAAGGAACGCATTATGTAAGACGAGTGATGGAAGAAGTAGTAAGAAAATGATGTTTGAATGGTGAAAAATTCATTATGCAATGTAAAAACATATTTGAATGGTAGAAAATCTAAGAAATGGTGTGGGATGTATATTTAGATAAAATATTGTATAAAATTCAAATAGAATAATAATAAAAATGATATTACGAAATGTTTGTGTTTTTTTTCTCTTGGTGGTTGAAGAATGAAGAAATGAAATGACCAATGGATTTACTGCCAAATGTATTACCTATAAAAATGTCTGTAGACATAGAGAGCTGCAGATTTCCTAATGATAAAAATGCTGATGCGATGATCTGGTTATATATCCATGAACACAATTACTATGAACATTTAGCTAGATCTCGAGCTGGTTATTGGGACTAAAACCAATAGAAGACATATTCAGCCTCAAGTTCAGCTTGATCTTAATCATTTAGAAATATATTTAAAGATAGTAGATTACTCTACATATTTTTACCATAACTCTCTTTTCACATAAGAACAAAACATGCATATAAAGTTTGTAAAGCTTCAGGATTAAAATGATTGTGGTAACTAGTCAGATAACCAACTAGAGAATATAATTTTATAAAATATAATCGAGTGAAATATAATTAAAACCCATTAAGAGATTACAATAAATTGAAGTATTCGACTGAAGATATATTTACTTCTCCCTCCGTTCCTAATTGATTATTTTTCTAGGGATAAAATTTTGTTAATATTGGTTTAGAGTTCTTAAAAACCGTGAAGCACAAAAAAAAATGCAATTATCATTGACTTTTAAATGTTTTCTTAATACGTGTGAAAAATTTAGAAAAATAATCAATTAGGAAAGGAGGGAGTAGTTCTAAAAATGATTCAGAACTAAACCAAATTTGAATAACAATTTTACTATTCCTTTGCAAAAGTTACCTTTTCTTTTAGTGAGCCTTTTAGTTAATAGATATACTGTATATGAAGGAATGTAAAAGCGGATATTTTAGTCCGTCGAGTGCATGGATCTCCGCAAATATGTAAACAATTGTCCCTTTGATTGGCTCTTATTAGCTAATTTTAGTTTTTGTTTTCAAAAAAAAAAACAAAATGTCTTTGCCTAATGACACCCATAACTCATGTTCGATTCCCCGTTTGACATCTTTGTTTATTTTTTATTTTTCCTTTATGACAAATGAAAATTAAAAATATGTACGTGTTTTTTTTTCCATCTTTCATATGCTTAGATGATTACTGCATGAATTCAAATAATTCTTATTTATATCTATATTAACATTTTTGAAGTATCTTTTGTGTTCTACCCTTTTATTTTGTGATATTTTCATAATTAACCTCTTGTCATTTAATTAAATAGAAAAGTTTAAGAAAAATTTTGTAATTAAATCATAATAAAATTGTAAAATTAGAAATCAATATTTATTACATTTAACAAATTTCCTAAAATCTCTCCCTAATAAATCAAATATTTCTCCAACATCTTTATATGATCTTATTTGTTTTTAAATTTATATTATTACATAAACATATGTATAATAAAATATATTTTTTTTTAGCATATGTTGCAATTTGAAATTTTAGAAACGGATGTATATTACTCAAACGATACAAAAAATGGATGTACTAAAGTATTATTGATAATAGTGTAGCAACGAGTCATGTGATGGAACGGGTTATCTATATATATAAAGTTAACTTTTTCTCTCTTCTCCTTAAGCCACATCATCATCTACCTCATTTTATTATTTAATTTTTAAAATTAATTATATTATTTTATCATTTAATTTTAATATTTAAACCTATGTAAATAAGTTTTTCCAAATGAATATGAAAAGTTTTTTTTTATATATTATATACCATAAAACTAAAAAAGATAATTGATTAAGAGTTAAAAAACTTATTAATTATCGATTATACTAACAAATATAATGTATAATATAAACTACATCATCATTCATCTTAATCTTTTACATTGATTTAGAAATACAACACTTTAGTTTAGTGGTTTTAAGAAAATAAATAATATAGTAAAAACATTTATGTCCAAAATAAATAAAACAAGTATCTATTTATAAAGTAATGATCAATTTTTTGATTAATGGGGCTAAATACAAAGCAATGATATTTATACTATACAGATAGATATACCACTAAATTGATGTCATGTCATCCGAATCCACCTCAAACGAAAGCACAACCGATTTTAGGCATAAGAAGTAGAAAAAAACTAAAAAGTAAAATGAAAACACTTGGATAAATAAATAAGTGGATTCACCAAAATAATTTGGTTTACAAGAATTGAAGGCTTTTGAAATGTAAGGTTCTAACATCTACTATTTGACCTAAATCAAAGTTAAACAAATAAAAATAAACATTTCATATACTAAATTAATATAAAAACAGCAGTAAAAACAAAACAATATAAACAAAAAACAAAAAAAAAATCAAAATATAAATTATAAAATATAAAAAACAATTATAAAACACTCGCGCGCAGCGCGGGTCAACAACTAGTAATTTATATAATTATGATTATATATATTTTTATGGGTTGTCTACTATTAGTATAACTCACAAAATATTTTAATATGAAATTATACTATGTAAATGAATATTATGTCAATATCATTTCATTATTTTAAATATTATACTTATTTAATTAATATGATCAAATTACGGTTATATAAAAAATAAATTATCATATAATATTATACGGGTTAAATCATAGAATTAATAATCAAAATATAGTTGTACACTCTTATATACCAAAAAAAATTAATAAAATAATACATTTTATGAATGTCGTCTCGCGGTATACCGCGGGTTAAAATCTAGTTCACGTAACATTATCTAAATGTTATGTACAGCTAAATTTCCAGACGTCGTTTCCGACCATAGTAATCATAAATTAGTCGGAAAGATTTTAGAAAACACGTTGACAACTGCTTTTTGGTGAATTTTTCGACCATATTTTTTAGAAACTTTTTGACGAGTTTGTCGGATATTGTACTTGTTTCCGATTAAATCATTTTTGTTGGAAATTTTCATATGTTTTCAATGACCCTATTGTTTCTTAGAAGTTTGTCTCCTTAATCTGCAAATTAATAAAATCGCATTATCTGGGCGTCGAACCCTAGACCTCTTGATGTAAAAGCTTTAAACAACTTTTCGTCAACCACTGGACCATCTAAATTAATGTTTACAACTATGTTTTTTGGCAGCATTAGGGTTAAAAGACATGAATGCTTAAATAAACACAATTATTGGAATGAAGTGTTATACTGAAAAAAAAACACAACTTTAAATGAATAGATGCAAATTTTTAAAAAGACACACCAGTGACCAAACCATAAGAAATTACTAAAAAATAAATTTATATTTTACTAAGAGTTACGGTCAAAAGACATAACCATATAAAACATTATTCAGATTGTTATAATTATATAAATTAGATACTACTATAGAATTTTTTTTATTCAACTCCTAAAACCTTTCATTGCAGAAAACCAGTCAAGTAATTATATTTTATTATTCCAACTTCTTTCAATTAATTTTAATTAATTTATTGATTTGACTATTGTTAGTATGTTACGATTGGTAAAAATAATAGTAAAAACCTTTATAAATTAAGGATAAGATAAATCTTCTTACTAATTGTATTTGCCATTTTACGTAACTCTTACTAATAAAAAGATTATGACATACTTAAAAATGTTAATATAAAAGATCATTGTAATTGGTAGATCACGAGGTTGTGGGATTAGAAGGGATCCTCAAGAGCGTGACCATCTTTGCATTTTACTACTCAGAATCCTTCTTTTCTTGTTAGCCTTGTTCTTTGAAGCTAACTTGAGTTTCCTCTTTGCGTTTCTCTCAGGGTTTATCACAGCCATTAGCTTCTCCTCTCGCTTCCTCTTCTCCCTCTTAGCTTCCAAACTCTTTTTTACTTCGTTGTAGACTTGCACAAACATTTGGCTGCCTAAGCTCTCGTCTCTTATACTGTCTCTTACCTCTTCCGCAAGCTGTTTCACCTCAGCTGAGATGACTTTCCCTGTGAACCCTTGGCAAACTTTGTACAGCGGAAACAGAATCTTGAAGGCGTATAGGCGAAGACACTCTTCTTGATTCAACTTTGAGGCAAATTCTTTATAAACATTCAACACAATTCTCGCATGAATCAAGTCCATATCAAGAGCAAGCTTCCCCATTCTTTTGAGCAAACTCCCAACCAATACAATTCTCAAGTCATCTCGGCTTCTCTTGCTGCTGCCTGAAGTAAGAGCCAAGAAAGTAGACCTTACTTTCCCTGAATCAACTACTACAAAGGCTTCGAGGAACTCAGCTTTCTCGTTGTTGTCAAGACTGGACCAGTACTCATCATCTGATTGTCCAATCATTGAATGAAGACTAGAGACCGCGAAAACTATATTCTGTGTGACATTATCTTCATTGTTTTGGTTGCCTTCTTCTTCTTCTTCTGCAATGGCATCATTTTTTTTGTCGACTCTGCTGCGGTGCATCTTCACCTTTAACTGGAAGCAAAGAGAAGCAGCTACCATGAAGAGTCTACTTGGCTTACCAAGAAGAGACTCAGCTACTGTTTTCGGAGACTCGGCTAATTTCTTGAAATAATAATTCAGTAGCCTGCAGGTTATGTTTTCCAGCCATTCATGTGGGTGCAACAACAGCTTAAACACCCAATTCCATACATCCTGAAGAAACAAGAAAAAAACTTAATGAAATATTGAAATGATTAACGAGACAAGAGCTTCTCAGGACTAAGATTTGTTTACCTCTAAATGTTTTTCAAAACATAAATCAGGAAACTGCTTGAGCATCTTCTCTATCATAACAAGAGAGTAGTATGCTTCCTTCCAGAAAGGAATGCTGCCTTCCTCCGCAGTGTTTTGCAGCTGTGCAGCAGACTCCAAAATCGGTTTAGCCTCCTGCAACAATATACGTTGGATATGCTCCGGAAACGCAACCTTCCTGACTTCAATAAAAAATCCCAGTACCTGCACAGCCATACAACAAATGAATGAGATAGTTGTCAACTGCTGCAAGAAGCCAAGCGCATACCACAAAAGCTGCTCGGCCCTCGGAGCAATTTACCTGTGCAGCTTTAGCCTGTGTGTTCTCCTGCTTGTACCAAGCCAAACAGAGCTCAAGACTGGAACTATAATTACTTATGCGACCTATCAGAAGTTTTATCAAATCACAGATCTTGGACAAGGATTCTTTAGCATTATCAGCTGCCAGGCGACGAGTAAGCTCAACAAACAAGATTTGAGACTGCTGGTCAAGAACTGACTGCTTGCCGAGTTTAGGTTGCGAGAATTTCTCGATAAGATCTTCAAGAAACTCAAGAACTACTTTTCTTCCAGTTGAATGTTCATAGCTGGAGGAAGAAAACTACAGTTAATATTTGAAACAAAACTAGAGGCCATATATATTTCCACAAAGGTTTGTTGCACATACATACCTCAGATTTTTCAGCAGAAAGTTAAAATGTCCTTCTAAGCATTTCTTAGAAAGTGTATAATTGACCAAAACATCTAACAGTAACTCTTTGCACTTCTTGCAGACTGATTCATTATCCCCACGGGTGATCATCAACTTTGAAACCTGTTCCGCAACATCATAAAGCTTCGGAACTTTCCTTTTCACAATGGCCTTGAGAAGTGAAAGAGAAGCATTCAATGAATCCACAACTGAATCCGATTCCAGATCAACAAACATAGGGAGTTGAATAAGCATATTCAATTCCTCAGATGAGAAAGTGAAATTTTCATTGCTGAGAAGAGCTTTTAAAAGCTTTTTTCCTGACTGCACAAGAGTACTACTGGACATCTCTGCACACTTAGCAATGATTTGGGTTTTCACTTTACCTGCTTCAGACTTGAGAGAGGGCAAAGGTAACCTTATCAATGCAGTGAAACAACTAACCGATGAAGATACAACATCTTCATACTTAGAGATCAAGCACCCAACAAGTAGTTTGACAAATGGATCCAACTTCGACACCAGCTCTTCATTAGTATTTTTGGGTTGGATTTTCTTCAGTCTGTTGTGTAGTAAGTCCAGAGCAAACACGGTAATGAGATGTGGACATGACTTAACATCAGAAGTCTCTTGCAGATGTCTCGATTTCGTTTTCTTTTGGAACGGTAGAGAAGACGCTTGATCTCCAAGGCAACTCTTGTTGTTAATACCATCATCAACACGGTGGTATATAAAACAGAAAAGATCTCCTTGATCAACAGATGGATTGCTTTCAATACCAAACGCAATATGCTTTAACATATCCCCAAGTTTTGATTTTAAATTTGACGTCATAGGCCTTTGCAGCTGTCTAGTTACCAGAGAAAGGAGCTTCAATGCATGGCATCTGAACGTTACATTTTCAGCAATCAATCTCAGAGTATCCAGTGACTTGCGTGTTTTCGTTTCTTTCTTCGTCTTCAATGAATGTCCTTTATCCTCTTTATGTTCATCAACATCTCCGAGGATATCAGCTTCCACAACATCAAGGAGATTTTCTAAACAATGATCCAACATCGAACCCGTAGGGTTTGGCAGGCACTCTGATAAGATGCAATTAACGGTGTATCCGAGCACATGCACCTCAGATCCTTTTTTCAATAATGAAAGTAGTTTTTTAAGGAAAAGTGTTAAGTAAGCTTCCAGCCCAAGTTCCTTCAAACAATCAGCTAGAACCTTTCTGGCTTCACAACGTGCGCGGTCCTCCCGGCTCTTCAAAAATTTGGAAAGTTTATAAACTAGAGAATCAAGATTTGACTCCATTATCTCCTTGGGGAGCAGCTTTAGAACCTTCACCGCAGCTAAATAGCTTCTCAGAGTAACACTATCAGATTCAGAATCCATCAGCTTCTGTATCTTCGGGAACAAGGTTTTCTCGAGGCATGTCCTAACCTCCTGTTCGTAACCATCTTTTGCAAAATGAAATTTGTCCAAAATCGAGCAGACGAGATTCACCAAACGCTTTCTCTTCTCTGTATGCTTCTTCATCTCACGGAAACACCGATTCAACAGAGCGTAGTACGAACACCAACTCATATGAGCAGACACTGATGCAAGGGCTTCTCCGCATGCGTCATGGAGACTTTGAACTTTTCCATCTTGACCTTTTTTATCTTGTCCATCAAGCAACATGTTGAAAAACACTGAGACTAAAAGTTTCCTCACTACACCCTGCAACCTCAACAGCAATTAGTCATAGGTCCATCGACACTACAAAAATTCAAAGAATCTAAGAGACGCAAAGAGATCACCTCAGGCAGACTGCTATCTTTGATCTCCTTGGCGAAACGGTTAATCGCCTTTGTTCTTCGGTGTATCTAAAAGACATTTTATCAATTAAGAAGTCACTGTAAGATTTCTATCATCTCTCATATGCTATAAGCTTCAAAGATACAAAATATGAAAGGAGTTTACCTGAATGCTAAAAACGTTTTTAAAGAAATCAACATCATCATTTTCAGAACATAAAGGTCTGAATGCAGCAAGATTCCCCGAATATGGAAGATTCGTCACCATTTTTCGTATCAAAAGAATCTCCTCCTGCAGCAAATTTAATCGTTTCTAAGAATCTTTAATACAAAGAAGAGAGCCATCTTCAGAATTACATGGGTCACTGTACCTTTCCAGTTGAAATTCCTTTGTTTAGCGCGTCTCCAATGTGTTTCAAAATAAACTTGTTTATAATCCACAACACACGATCTCCTGTCCAGCTTGCATCAGATTTTAGAACCTCTTGACCATTGTCAGAGTGAGCTGAAGCCTCTTGGCAAAGTATGGAAGCGGAAAATTCGATAAAAATGCACAAGAGGTTGAATGCACAATCCTTTAAAGTTACTTCTGATGACGATATGTTGTATAAACTCTGTGAGAGAATGATCATCATGTGCTGCTCCGAGGATTTGTTAAAGAAACCCGCATCAATCTTTGCATAAGCTCTAATTATTGTTTCATAGTCGAGGTCATCAACTTCCATGGGTGAGGTTGCATTCATCTCGCTGAAGCATTTCACCTGTAGGATTACACAACCACTAGTTTGTTACAGTCTCAAAACACAAAATGACTCAGCTTCAAACAGAGAGATTTGTATATACTTACCGTTAGATCAAGAGAAGAGTCGATTTTTGCAAGAGATTCAAGAAGATCACAAATGCATAATCTAACATCACGTTCAGCATCAACAAGCAGAGGAGAGACTGTATCTATAATTTTGCTACTACTCTCACTCCCAAGCAACGAGGTGATGTCCTGTATAGCTAGCAATGCCTCACGGTGAATATCTGCTTAAATAATATGACAGACACACAAGACACGAGAATTAACCCTTGTTTTAAAAATCGCTAGGCGTTAGTCGGGGGCAGAGGTGGGTCTAGCGCCTAGCAAGAAAATCGGAGATTAATTTCAGGGTTATTTTATTAAATAAATAAAATCATAAATATATGGTGTTAATTAGATGTATAGTTTGACTTCTGGTAATGAAATAACACGACAAAAAAAAAAAGTAATGAAATAACAAAGTATAACATACAAAACTATAATATTGGTTTCAAAATTGTAGTAAATATATCAAAATCATAATTTTAAAGCCAAATTTATGTTTTTCATTAAAATTTTGAACATAAAGTATTGTAAAACATCACAAATTCTCAATATAAGTGTTTAATAACCGACAAGAAAAGCTAGGCCGGGATTAGTCATTAATCGAAACGGATAGGGTGGACCTAACGATTACACGGGGAGTAATCGGACTTAGGCGGAGATTTTTTAAAGAGGAGAATTAACTATATAATTCTAACCAAGAAAAGAATTGAGTAACCATACCAGAATCTTTCACACGTTTATCCAAGAAAGACAGCAACATATCCAAATACACCATAACATTAGATTCATCTCGGATGTGCTTCGACAATAGTTTAAGTATCTTAATCTCTCTTTCTCCATGATACTTGAATGATTTCCTGATCATGATTGACACTTTTTTCTTTAGAACAAAACAAGTAGAAACAAAGCAAGTTACAAGGAACCCTTACCTTTTCAAAATATCCCCACGAAGAAGAGAATGCAAGCTGTTAATCAGTGGCTCTATATATGGATCTAAGAATCCTTTCATCATATGGTCGTCATCATCATCCAGGTCGCGCTCAAGACTGAGAAGATTCTCTATGAAACTCAAGGCAGAGGACTTTATAGCTTCTGAAGCTGTTGTCACTGTTAGAATTGAAAAAATGTCTGGAACAAGAGACTCTTCCCGACATAAGAAGGCGACGAGACTGCGGCTTTTACTCATTGACAAGAAGCATGAGAACAATGAGCTTGGTTTCTCACTGCTAGAACCTTCCTGCTTAAAACTCTTGATTAGCGGATTCACTGCTGTAAAGAACAGGTCCCAGAACTCAGACCCAAGATCACAATCCTCGTACTTTTCAAGAACACGAGAAATAGTCTTCAAACATAAGGATCTCAACTCTTTAAACTGCTTCAAACAAGTGCCAAAAAGAAAAGAGCGTCGGCAAATATATTCCAAAGAAGTAAAATGAGCGGAAACATTATTAAAATTTTTACCTGGTCGTGCTTTGTTGCAACACTTTCTTTATCAACATCGATATATGGATCATAGGTTATCAATAGCCGGACAACACAACCCATAAGAAAGTCTAGAAATGGTCGGACATGGAATACATCAAAGATTTCAAGTATATGTTGTATGACATGAAGAAAACCACATTTCTTCTTCCAGGATAAGGTCGAAATGGTATCGGCGTTGATAGATTTGAGGAGATTCGTCTTTTGGAAATAATCCAGAGAGCTTTTGCCTGAGCTAAACAAGTCCATTGTTTCCTCAGATATAATGTTCAAAGGCTTCATCAACAATGCAAAGAACAGAGCAAGTTCATTAACATCTAGCTGAGATATAACGCCAAGAACCGCCTCCCGGTGGCGAATACTTGTATGCTGAGCAAAAAAAAATATAACTATTTGAGACCTAAATGAAAACCAGCATTGGCAAAGGTGAAGTAAACTAAAAAGTATGTAATAAATGTTACCTTACGCGACGCTGAATTCTTCAAATTCCTAACTTTAGGCATAAGGATTCTAATTACAAGAGAAACAAAATGACATCTGTGAGCTTCTTCAATGTCCTTGGAGAAGTTCCAGGTCGCTAGCTCTTCTCTCAGTTCTTTTGGTTTGATCAAATTCTCCAAGCGATGGCGGTATGGGAGTAAATAGTCATCCCACAACACAAGGCACTCTAGGACACTCATCTGTATTTCAGCATCATTATGGTCCAAGAACCTGGTAAAACATCCAAAGAACACAAAACACATACAGAGACATGTCAATGAAACTATCTTACTCCCAAGATATTCAGAAGAACAACATGTTCTGACCAACCTGTTCTGCATAACATCGTTTACAAACTGACTACAACAAGAAGACCTCGGATTCTTCATTAACTTCAGTAAAGTCAACCATTGTATAAGCAACCCTTTCCACTCCTCTCCTTTACAAGCTCCGCCATTATAGAATCCGACCCTCAAAGTATTTTCGCTGTTGTATCCCAAAAAATTCAATAACAAAGGGAGAAGATCAGAGGCTCGAGACTGTGCAACAGTGGGAACTTTTTGTAAAGTCTTGAGCAACAGAGATACTACTTTCCCAGTAGACGTGCTATCAGATGGCGGAAGGACAAACAAATTAAACCGCTCTATCAGACCTGCAGATGGATGAAAAGGATACTATAGGAGATGCAAAATATTCTAATAGAAGATACAAATTACTGAGATATGAAAATCCTACCGACGAAAAAAAAGAAAATCCTACCAGTGTGCTTCTGTGAAACGGTGTAGTTTTCATTCTCACTATGATTGTCAGGTGCTTCAAGTTTTAGTTGGCACTGGCCCAAATATTGAACAAAATTATTCCACACCGCACCTGTGTGCTTCTTCATAAGAACTGCAAGGCACTCAGATACAGGTTCCCATATTTCGAAAAACCGATTATGAAACAACCCTATCATTCCCTTAAATACAAGTGGCACATATGCGTCATGGATCCTGCCAGCAGAGAGATTTGTTTGTATAGTAGTAATGCCCCTGACAAACTCTTTTGCAGTCGATACTGTGAGATTAGACTCCTCCACTGCTTTCAATAACTTAAGAACCTAGAAATTTGGAGGAGGTAAAAGAATAAAGATTTGAGGATAAAGCTATTGGAATACTGAAATAAAGACAAAAACTCACATTTCTTTCAGGTAAAGACTTTTGAATCACTTCAGTTTTCAGCTTCTTCATTGGAGGATGCTCTTCTAAACAAGGGTTGTTGGGATACAAAGTTTCAAAGTGGCACAAAATCCTTAAAGACATAAGACGGACGTCTTTTTTCGAGTGACATAAATTCTCAGAAAATATGTCAAATGCATCTTCAACATTATTTGCTTGGAGCTCTGGACATGCCTTAGCGATGTCATTCTTAGCTAATAGAGGCCTGTGATTTAAAAAAAAACAAATCAGTGTACCACCACAGAGTCATCAAACATGAATAAACCACCAGAACATATAAACTCACTTATACACAAAATCCAAATAGTCAGCCACAGGAGATAGCACTTGTACACATGACTTGTATGATTTAGCAAGATACAAAGCTTCCTCTAGATCACTACATGGCCTCAAATGGTTAGTTCTACCACTAGAACAGAATCTGTGACATGACCTCAAAGCAGCACCAAGTAAGCTCTGCCACATCAGTTCTGGAGCACTATAAGTGTTTACTGCCAAATGCTGTACGAGAGTATTCTTAAAGCAAACCAGCAATGATGAATCCACTTTAAAATAGGGAAAACATGTGACAGCTCCCCAAGCAGAAGCTAAGTCAGCCTCTTCAATTTGAGCTAATCCTATATTCTCTATATTCATTTGGATTTTCTTAATCTTCTCTTCCAAGAACTCATGAATTCTCTCGAATGATTCATCTATGATGTTCACCGTGTCATGACTTGTTTGCACACTCTCACACAGTGATAGTAACAGAGGAATAACCTCCTCAGGAGACACCAAAATCATATTGTTGATCGAACTGCAACACATAAAATTAGTCATTAGAGACATAAAATGAGAGGCAGACTTGAAGAGGTAAGGAAAAAAAAAAAAGAACACGCGAGTCTTGCCTTAATATATTACTTGTAAAGGCTTTCAGAATTAATTTATCCTTTGCTAGCAAATCCCACAAAAAACTCACCAAGCTGCAAAGATTCTATGATCAATAAGAAAGAAGAATAGAATTTAACGTTGAAAAGTGTATACAAAATACCTCGAACACTTAAATGAAAAAATGGGGGTCCATTGCGAAGCAATAGATTCCATTTCATTGGCAGCAGTGGGACTGTCGATAGTGCATAACATAAGTCTCAGAACTTTATCAAGAACAGCAGAGGAATCCATAAAAGTTGAAGCAATCTGGCTCACGAGTCCAACCAAATATGGGTAATCTGTTACACATTGGCAATATTATCATGCAAATGTATGCTTTTATGGGGTGCACATAAGAAAGAACAACATCAAGTCGAAGAAATGAACTCACCATAAACCTTGAGACCTTCCTCAACCCTAACAATGGAAGTAAGCAGAGTCAAGATTCGGCTTAAATGAGTTGTTTCTTTGTTTTTGATTGATTCTTTTGTTTCTTCATACAGGCAGTTCCAAATAACACATAATTCTTCTGCTTTAAAATCCTCGCATATTCTTTGCAAAGTTGAACTCAAAGCTTCTAATATACTACCAGAACCTGGAAATGAGATACAAGGTCCAGCCAAGATCAGAAGGAAGAGAACCATGTAAAACAGCTTAGGAGTATAAAAATCAAACGAGTATTAGAGAGAGATGACTAGACTTTATGAAATAGTCCAAAGTATGTTTAGGAAAGAGGACTTGCCCTGAGGAAAATGATCACAAAAGGACAATGTTGAATCTTTCAGCAAGAACCTCAAAACCTGCCCAGCTTTGGAATGGAGATGCACAGAGGTACCCCTCATAACATGATACAGAAGACTAACCCCTCCAAGTTTTTTCAGTGGATCTGCAAGTTCAGAGAGGATCCTCTTGATCCCTGCAATGTTCACCGGGGTAAGAGTCAAATGTAATGTCCCTAACATAGAAATGACAAAAAATAGAAAAACCGAAAAGAGAGAGAAATCGATCACCTATTTCGAGTTGCTCATCCCGTGCGGTCCTCAACAAAAATGCTATCGAAGGTGACATAAGTTTGATAATATATTCGCGGGGGTAGTACCTCAGCTCCAATGTATCCCTACATCAAAAGAAGATTAATTTAGAAAATAAAGAAAACCATGTAGCCTAGGATTAGAGAAATCCCTACAATATGTGTGTATATGTAGTTTTGCCCTCCTCATTGAATCAAGAATTGGAACTGTATGATTCTGAAATTACCTGAGTATACCTTCGATGTCGCAAATGAGATACTTCTGCAGATCCCTCACCATGTACGACCATGATAAGAATACCTGGAGAGGAAAAGAAAGAAGATATTAAGCATTATCTGAATGAAAAAAACACATATTTAAGCAATGTTAGACAAGAGCAACAACCTGCTCAATAATATCTGGCTCTTTCTGTCCACCATCTCTTAGGAGGGTCACTATGGAGTTAACAACCCGTGGAAGGAAGCTAGACAAGATAAAAATAGAAAAGGAAAAAGGTAAGAAGATATAGAGAAGAAAAAATATAGATCACTTCTTATATAAGAGCATATATATCTTAGCAAATTTTAAGCTAAGATATGGCTTAAGATACCACTAATAATGGTACTCACGGAAGAAAGCCGTCCAAGAGATCCCTCGATAAAGCAGAAATCAACCTGTGGAAAAAAAGAAAGGTTGTTTACAGTTATAAATAGAAAGAAGAAGTAATAGAGACCATAAGTGAGTGAATAAGAAGTACAGAGTGGGAAAAAGGATTAAACCAGAGAAAGGCTTCGAGAGAGAATCTTGCATTCATATGTAAAGCAGAGACAAGTTTAGAGAAGATTAAGTCTTGATGCAAGACAACCAAAGGCAGAGTTTGAACAAAGGGCAACATTTCTTCATAAAATGAAATAAAACCCGCTGCAGTATTCAGTTCCTGGATTTGATTTAACCAAATAAAAACGAAACTTAATACAAATCATTCTCGTAAAAATACTTGACTTGTTGGTAACATGATATCAAACATACCCTAAATTCCACGAGGCAATCCTTGAGATATGTGGAACCTTGTGAAGGCTCATCCTTCACCTTATGGAGGCTCCTAAAGACTTTGAGGACTTTTATTTCAATGTCAGCAACTCTCTCGGCGAAGTTCTTGAACTGCATCCATATGTAAGAAACCATAATTAGAAGGCATGCACGTACCCAAAGATAAGACCATCCTTATAGCTAGTATCTTAGGGTGTCTTAACCCCTAAGGTACTAACAATAAGGATGCCCTAACAAAAACTCATGTCAGAGAGAAACGAGAAGACGAACCACAAATCTCTTCTTTCCCTCAAAGTTGTTGAGTGACTTCACAGCCCTAGAATCAGCACAAGTCGCCATGATGAGCACACGGATGCGACTGCGAGAGATTGGCTTGTGTTTTTGTTTAGGTCAAAAGTCAAAACCCCTTTGATATAATCGTCAACTGATTTTTTTAAACCTTAATTTTTTAAGACATTATTAATCTCGGTCCGCCCAGACCGAACCACTGATTGTTGTTAAAACAAACCTGTCTCGATGGAAAGTGTATTTGTTCATATATTTCTCCAAATTGGTGAATGGTGAAGAATCTTCTACGATTTGATGAATCTTGAAGCTTCGTAAGTGGATGTTATCAGTTGATCGATTCTCACATCCTCTATTTGAATTCCAACTTTTTAATGCAAAGTCAATTACACCTAAAATATTTGTACAAAACAAACAACTACAAAAAAACATATTTACACGTAAACAAATATACATACTGTATATAGACAAAACAAATTATTTGTACACATACAATTATATGTATATAGACCGCGGTACGAATGAATTTCCGTACAGCGCCACACATCTGTACATAAAGATAGTTGAACGTATCAAAATTTGTTCAAAAAATATTTGAAATTCTTAAAATAAAATGCATATTAAATTATAGAGAAAAAATAGATTTTTATATAACTGAAATTTTATAGAAAACAAATATATTTTGATGAATATTCTAGTTATTAGATTCAAATGGATTTTTAATTGTGTCTAAATAGTAAAAATGTATTAGTTTGCTAATAATAAATACAAAAGTGTACTAAATACTAATTTTATAATTATCTTTAAAAAATGTACTAAAACCCCAATTATACCAAATAATATTTGTTAGATTAAGTCTTAAAAGTCGTGTCTTGATGGTTGGAATCTAGCGCATGCGTGGCCGGCCCTGCAAACGGTGACTTGTAGATAGTTTTATTTGCACACGAACCATTTACAAGTTTCTATTGGGTCTAGTCGAAAAATTATATATTAGGGTCAAATTCAGAGCCCGAACACACGCTGACCCATTAATTAATCCGGCCCAGCTAATCCGATACTCAAATAACTACTCTACCAGTTTCAGTAGACATTCCACTGACACTAGATATACCAATTCCTCCTTATACGCTTGCATCCGTTGGTCAAACTTGCTATCCCAAACCTTAGCAGCTTCCTCCTGAGTTATTTGTTAAAACCACGTTATTGTCAAATAACTACACATCATTAGATCTGATATAGTGAATTTTTTTCTTTCTGTTTGATTGTTTAGTGCGTGTTAGAAGTTGCTCACCTCAAACTACACACACCTAAAAGAACCCAGACGTTCTGATATTTTAGGCCCATAAAGACTATGAGTTAGCGGTCCGTCACATGGTCTGTGTCCAGGCAAGAATCGTACGACATTTAAATCTAAACATTCCATCATGACTTAAAAGAGTCAAGCCTTTCGGATTTCTTTTTCGGATTAATTGGAATTATAGTATGTTTTGGAAACATAATTGTAAAAGTGATACAATCACTATTTATAATTTTAAAAGTAGTCATATTTAATTCTTTTGTACTATTTATAAGACTCAATAATCCTCATATATATCTCATATTTACCACTCATGTCATACCATGAAAAAAAAAAAAACAAGATCATTTCTCTCTCCTTCTTTAGTTTCATTTCATCTCACATATTAATCTTTTAATTTTTTAATTATTTTCTCTCACCGCTCCATCTCACTTTTAAAAAAAAAGAAGTTTTGTTTTTTTCTTACATTCTACCCAAAATCTAACATGTAATATATTCTTCAATATCAAATATTCTGTTAAAAATTTCAGACTCATAAAATTTATTTATTTTTCTATAATTTTACATGTATTTTTTATGTCTTTTATATATGTACAGTTAAGTTATATATGTACAATTATATCTGTACAGTCAAATATATACAATTATATATATAAACAAATTTATATGTATAGTTCCATCTGTACATACATTTTTTGTACAATAATTCTTATATGTGCAAATTTATACAAACAACATTAGCCTGTACAATGGTTTTTATACATACATCTATATGTACAAACGTTTTTATGTACAGTGATTAACATCAATTCAAAAAAATGAGTTATAGTATCGTTGAGATAAGCATTAAGAAAAATTTTTAAATATGAAAGTATACAAAATTACATATTTGAAAAAAAAAATTTAGAAATAATTATACTACGAATTATATTGACTTTTGTTATCCTTATTTAAAGTTAATAATGTCTCTTTTTAGTTCTCTTTTATTCACCCTCTTGTTTTAGCTAATGAGATTGCACTATGACATATTACATTTAAATATAAATTAAAAATTAAACAATATTTAAATATAAATTAAACTATTAAACAATTATTACATATTAAAAAAGTAAAAACATTAAATAAACACATTTTTTTTGTTAAACCCATAATCTCATTTAATTGTACCATCTAAATCTTAATTCTCTTTTATAAATTGAAACAAATAAATAACCTTGTATAAAGAGAATTTTTGAGAAATACCCCTTTTGGTGTACCACTTTTTAAAAATACCCCATTTATCTATCCATTTTCAAAAATACCCCTTTTTAAATATAAAAAATTATAAAGTTTTATATAGTTTATAAGGTATTTCTATATAATAACTACTACTGGGAGATTCGATACAAATATTTTAAAATGTTTTAAATAGTTTTAAATCGTTTTTATAATTTTTATAAGGTTTTTAAAAGGTTTTTAAAAGGGTTTATATGGATTTTATAAGGTTTTTATAATTTATTTTTACGCTATTTATGAAAGGTATATAAAGTTTTATACACATATAAAGGTAATTTGTGTATATATTTATAAGCTTACACACATATTTGGATAAATTTCAACGTTTTTAGTGGGTTTTTTGATAAAGTTTGAAAATAGGGTATTTTTAAAAAGAGGTATATGAAAAGGGGTATTTTTGAAATTCCCCCTTGTATAAATTGTGTAATCTAAACTCTACTCCTTATTTATAAACCTAAATCGACATAAACCCTTGTTTAATTCTAAAATCTAAACCATAATCCTCATTTATAAATCCATGCAACCATATAACATGTTTAGTTGTAAAAACTAAAATTTAATCCTTCTTTATCAACTAAAATTGACATATAATCTGGTTTATTTGTAAATATTAAACACTAATCCCTATATTAGTAAAAGAAAAGTACAAAAATGAAATGGGTCGGGTCAATTTAAAACATTACTCAAAATTACCCGATTCGGAATACATGGATATTTAGATTATTGGATCTTAATTTGGGTATGGATATAACCCATTATTGAATAATTTCGAAAATATTTAAAATAAATATTCCAGTATTTTAGGAAACTTATTAACTAGAAATGTATCATTTCTATATTTTATGAAACTATATTAATTATGAATAAGCAACTCCTATATTTTAGGAAACTATATAAATGATTAAGTACAAAAGATCTCAATCTTAAACAAAATTCCAAATATTAAATATGGAGATTTATACATTTAAAAAAAAATACGATTAGTCAATTACCAATTAAAACACATTATTAAATCTAATTTAATATGATAACTTAAATTGATCCTAATTATTTGGAATTAATTAAATAGTTTTTAAAATATGAAAAAAAAATCAAATATATAGAGCTATACAAAAACGAGAATACTATAATTATATAAACTATTTTTCATTCTTTTGTCATTTTTCCTAATACTTAAAATGAAAATGAAAAAATTGGAAAGATATTCTGATATTTTCTCATATCTCTATCAATTTAATTTACCTAAAAAGGGAAAAAATCTTATAACATTAGCATAATTAATGAGAAATTACAAAGATCCGGTATATTTAAAAATAATTATTCTAAAATTTGGGAACAAACAATAAATATATTGTTTGAAAACCATATATAAACATAAAATAAATAATTAAAATTTGACGATAATTATTATAATTAATTATGAATTAATTTAATAAATCAAAATTATAAGATGATTATTATAATTAATCACAAAATATTTTAATAAAAATAAAATATTTTTTATTAGGGAAAATTTTACTTTTTGTTTTTTATTTTTATTAGGGAATGTCTTTGAAAATTTTCTTACAAATTAAAAGAAATAGTTTCTTTTCGATATATAATTTATTTGTATTTATCAGTCATTCTAATCAGTGTAATACAAAATCAGTTTAAAATGGTTCAATACAATACAACAATATTGAAATCATATATGTTTTTGATATCAAAATATATTTTTCGAGTTTAGATTAAAATACTATTTCACAACTTATTAACTACTATTTTTTGCGAACCAATGATAATAAAATGGAATTAAACATCCTAAACATTAAAAAAATCCATAATACTAATTAATCAATTTTCTTATTCGGAAATTCAGTAAAATAGAACGTCATTATGAAATTCATTTTTTATAGTTCATATATTAGGTCTTTTAATTGAAACTCACTTCTAAAATATAATTATTATTCTCAAAAATAACACACTATATTGAATTAAAAATGTAATATATTATAATTTATAAATCAATATTACTATTGTTATCATAGGAAAATTTAAAATTTTCCCGTAACTTCTATTTTTATAGGGAATAAAATTTCTCAATTTTCAATTATTTTCATTTTTATGTCATGATTCAATTATATTTATTTAATTATATTTCTATTTTCAAAAATTACTCATTTTTTATAATTTTTAAAAAAATATACGGATCTTTGCGGGTTGGTTTGTCACAATATACATTGTGAGTATGTCATTTGTTTAATACACATTTTTTTTAATATTATATTTCATTTCTGACTAGATAATTTCTCCAACTAATTGAAACCAAATATACATTTCGAAATAATAATTGTTAATACTAAAATAAACAAAATAATAACACATCTGATAAAACATGTTAAAAATAAAATAAACCGAAAACATTCCCCCGCGTTGTAGCGCGGGTCCAAACCTAGTATCTTTGATAAACCCAAACCAACATAACCAAAAATTAGGTTAATAATTTAATTAAAAGTAAAAAACTCTGAATATTTTAATGTTTTTGTAATTATTGGATTAACACGATAACTTACTATAAATATCTATAAAATTATATTTACTGTGATAACGCTTTTATTATATCATATATGAGAAATTAATGAGTTATATGTAACATTATAATATATTATTATGTCCAAAAAGATTGTTTTTATAAATTATTATACACATTTTCATGTTTTATCGTATACAAAACGTCTAAAAAAAATGTGATTTAATGATCTAGTTAACACAATATTACATTTGTTATTCACTAAGTTATAATTTTTTATATAAGGTTTTAATTAACTCGGTAATTTGATTGTTAACAACTTTGAATATGAACAAAAATCACCACTGTCGTCAATACAAAATTGAAATCATCTAATTGAAATCACCATTAATGACCCACCAAAGAAGAATTATCGATTCAATAACTATGGGTAAAGACAACTACACTTTTCGTCAACTTCCTCGTAACCGCCGTCTCCGATGTAACACCGTCTCCGACCACCGCATGAATTCTTCTTCATGGACCTATCATGGCACCTCACTGTCAACCTGTGAGTCGTGTCTCACTTTCGTCGCCTTGCATCAACCACCGCCATCTCTACCATCAATCATGGAAGAGTTCTAAATTAATGAACTAATTAGAGCAAATAATGTTACTCTAAAGACATATATGTCAAATAGTACACAGGTGAGAGAACTAATTATTGATTTTTCTATGTATAGATAGTGCTATTACCCATTAATTAATAACGTTGAGATTATAATATTTTATTAGTTTATGAAGTAAGTAACTAATTTTTAGATATAAATATAGAGTAAAAAACTAACTTGGGTCCGAAAAAGTATAAGAATTTATCGAGGTATTCATTTATAGAGGTTATATTGTATCAATTATCAAATCCTGGGGTCTCAATGCAATTATCAAAACATTGAGGGGTATCTATGTAAAACCTCAAAGGAGAGAAAAAGTTAAGAAAGATGGAGATGCGGGGTATCGATCCCCGTACCTCTCGCATGCTAAGCGAGCGCTCTACCATCTGAGCTACATCCCCATTTATGTTAGTTAAATCAACATTATTTATCTCAACCTGTCACAAAAGGAGATGCTTTTGAGGTTGAGATCAGTAAAGGATACGTTTGCTTTCTCAGTTTTGTGATGCAAAGCTCATCCAAGAAGTTATACTAAACTGATTCAAGATATCATCGAAAAAAGAGTCTAAATCTATAATTCTGGGAAACAAAAATCAGTTCATCCTTTGTGGTTTGATCAAAACAGAGACTTGTGATCTTGGCTAATCGCTCTGGTAAAGCATGAAACCTATTACAATCGAGAGTAAAAGCACGAAAATCCCTACCAAAAGCGGGACATTGGATGCATTACCGGCGTTACTTGTTCTCTTGCGTTCGTCTTCACCCATTGTTCTTTCTACATTCTGAAAACCGGAAGTAGATGCCGGAGGAGATATCACGTCCCACATTGATTCCGCGATCGATAAGGAAGTTTCGGTTTCCACTTCTGAAATCTTTGATTCGTCAATAGAAGAATGTTCCATGGACATCAGCTCAATGCAACGTTCTTTTACCACCTTTTCAAAAAAATCATCAAACATACATATTAGAATGTGGAAGAAGAGTTCACAGAGCATGATGAATATGAGACGGGATTTTTCATATACCTCGTGTGACTCAAATGGTTGTAGATAATCGCAGATATACATACCCGCCAGCCACGGAACAAGAACTCTCCTGGGAAGACGGAGATGGCATGCTTTTCTGTTTACAAAAATTGAGACTTTAAAGTTGGTTCCGTGTTTATCAGTAAACATAACGCTAACCCGACATTCAAAAACTTTTATGTTTAGTAGCTGACTCACGTAGATGATTTGAAGATGAGTTTGGATATGGGAATCTCATTTGCATCTTCATTGTCTCCAACATTCTTTGGACTGAGATCCTGCTCGGCCTCATCACAGATAATGTCCAATCTACTTTGCAAACTCCTAATAATGTCAGACTGAAAAGAAAAATCCAACCATCAACAATTTTGTAAAAACTTAACATTTATAAGTAAATAAGAATAAGAAACCGGGAAGAGACATCGTCACAGTACCTTAATGTCAGTAATAGCTTGAGAAACTGGTTCTTTTACGTTCAAGTAGGCGTAAGAGAATATTGAACCACTGAAGAGTAGAACTCCAGTAACATTCTTTGCAGTTAATGCTTCTCAACATTACACATAATATTAGATACAACCATCAGAAGACATGTCCAATAGCAAACCAAATCAGTGTGGCTAAAATAGAGAGAGAAATACATACCCCCAGCACGACTATCTTTCATGAACGGGAATAATAGTTCAACTTCATGTTCGCCATCCGTGTTGCAAGGCTCGTCGTTATGCACCTTCAGTCCAACATAAGTTAATAAGACATTAGAAACAAGGGAAGGTTGTTAACAGCCGAGATAGCATCCATTATGTAGTCTACACTCTCAATAATTTAACTGACACAGGAATGCTCGATGAAGCTACATTTCAAACAGACGCCATTCACAGAGATTAGATCACTAGAAAGAAGCACCAAGCTTTACGAGCTCTGAATCGATTCAAGAACTCAATATCCAATAATAGCAAACATAGAAAAAAAGTATAAAGTTTACTTTCTCCTCACCAAGTCCCCATCAACCATTGCATTTGCACTCTTCAGCTCTTTTGCATGAATTGCAAGTTCTCGACGTAGGATATCAGTAAATGTTTGGGCATTTGACTCACCCTCACGGTAAATTGGTACTCTACTCGTGAAAAAGGGAATAAAATCATTAGAATAGGTCAGCAATAAATACAAAAGAAAGAGTTCAAATATATATAAGTATAGTCATAGATACTGTATTCGGAGAAATCATAATAAGAACACGCATGAGTGCTTATCCAAATTTCAAAATTAAACACATAGGCAACTGGGTGCTCCTCAACATAATTAAAAAAAAAGTACGTTGTGAACTATTTTTATACATGAACATCACATTCATAAATAAAAAAAATAGAATGTAGAATTTCATAACTCAAGTCAAAATGCAGTGACATACCTGATATTGAAGTTGTAGCTGCACTTAAACCTCTGTAGAGAACTTAACACCCTTCCCAGCTTAAAGTCACAAGGTCGAAGACTACTTGATGTAATACTTGAGCTCAACAAACAAGTCCGACAGCTCCATCTGCAAAAAACATACATCATCCTTAGTTTAAGAACCAGAGACAATTCACCAGATTTCTAAAAACTGAATCCCTTAAAAGGTGGAATACCTCCTTGGACTGTAACATATGTGAACAAGAAGAGCCTCATCCAAGCTTGGATCCAAATGTCGTATGGCATCTGAAACTCCCTTGATAGCCTGATAAAAGTTCCCATAATTTAGATCCATTAACAGTTACTCACTAACCCCCTAAAAGCTTAATATAACAAGTAAAAGACACAGAGACACAATCAAACTAATTCTCTTATTTCTAAGACAACCATAGAGACACATATCAGAATGATCTCAGCTGATCTCCCACAAAGTTACCTGGCAAAGAATCATAGTAGAATTCTTAAAAGCAGCTTCACTAGCCCATACATAGATACCAACAACCTTCATTCCACCCAACAACATTCTCGATACCTGATCCAGTACAATGCCAATCATCAAGAACCATAACACAATCACCTAACAACAAAAATCTGAGTCACAAACCTGTCGAGCATGTTCTGCAACCCAATCGGAATCAATCGATAGAGAAGATGACTCTGATTTTGACTTTGAAGGCTTCCTTTTATCATCCTTGGTCTCCAAAACCGAGCAAGCTGGTCCTCCATCATCGTTGCTAGGTGTTGGAATCAAATCAAATACAAATCCACGATCCAGAACAGAGCTAAGCTTCCCTATCACAAGACCCACCTAACCTCAAAACAGAAAAAAATCAAATCTTTATCTCAAGACAGAGACAACATGCATTTACACAATAACATGAAACTAATCAAATTTGACCTCAGCAGGAATAGCTGAGTGTGAGAGACGATCTTCAATAGAAGTAAGTCTAGTATCTTCTCCAACCACTGCTTTCACCATTGTTTAACGAGTGAAAGAAACTGCAACAACCAAAAAAACAAAAAAAGATTGAATCTTTTCAAAATCCCAGAACCCAAAGATGGAAAATTTTCATCGAAATCTCATAAACCCAAGTTGAAACTGAAAAAAACCATTGAATCAGATTGAAAAGGGGGAGATAGTGAAGGACTGTTACCTCTTTCTGAAAGATCGTTCCTTTTTGGGTGAGACCAGAGACGAGAGAGACATCGTGCTATTCTTCAATCTTTCGCACATATGCACTTCATGTTGTCTTACGTTTACACATATGCACATCTTGCCGTCTTTATGACGAAACATCGTACCGTTTTTAAAAATTAAGCCGTTACCTTCTTACGCTTTTGCCTTTGACCACAACATTTGACGTCAATACGACTACGATGAGTGCTCTCTCAAGCTTCCATCAATCATGGAAGACGTTGATTCTCGCGAGCCAACGTTGCAACACAGTGAAGCAAATCAAATCAACGCATGCTCTGTTCATCATCCATGGCCTCCATCGAAACACTTACGCGATTAGCAAACTTCTCACAGCTTTTCTCCATCTTCCTAATTTGAACAAACACTTTCACTACGCTTCCACTATCTTCGATTCGATTGAGATTCGTAATACATTTGTCTATGATACTATGATAAGAATCTGCTCAAGAAGCTCTCTGCCTCAGTTGGGTTTACGATATTTTAGGTTAATGGTGAGTGAAGATGAAAAGGAGGAAGAAGATATAGCTCCAAGTTATCTCACTTTTCATTTCTTGATTGTTGCGTGTTTGAAAGCTTGTTTATTCTCTGTGGGTAAGCAAATCCATTGTTGGGTGGTTAAAAATGGTGTCTTTTTATCGGATGGTCATGTACAGACTGGTGTTTTGAGGATTTATGTGGAAGATAGAGTATTGGTGGATGCACGCAAAGTGTTCGATGAAATTCCGCAGCCAGATGTTGTGAAATGGGATGTTTTGATGAATGGGTATGTTAGATGTGGTTTAGGATCTGAGGGTTTAGAGGTGTTTAGGGAGATGTTGGTTAGAGGAATTGAGCCTGATGAGTTTTCGGTTACCACCGCATTAACGGCCTGCGCACAAGTTGGGGCTCTTGCTCAGGGGAAGTGGATTCATGAGTTTGTGAAGAAGAAGAAATGGGTTAAGTCTGATGTATTTGTAGGAACGGCACTTGTTGATATGTATGCTAAGTGTGGTTGCATAGAGACGGCTGTGGAAGTTTTCGAAAAGTTGACTAGGAGGAATGTCTTCTCATGGGCAGCCTTAATTGGTGGATATGCGGCTTATGGTTATGCAAGGGAAGCTATTATGTGTTTGGACCGGATGGAGCGAGAAGATGCTATTAAGCCTGATAGTGTAGTTCTTCTTGGGGTCTTAGCCGCTTGTGCTCATGGAGGATTTCTTCAAGAAGGCAGATCAATGTTAGATAATATGGAATCTCGATACGGAATTACTCCAAAGCATGAACATTACAGTTGTATAGTAGATCTGATGTGTAGAGCTGGAAGATTAGATGGTGCACTTGATCTAATTGAAAAAATGCCCATGAAACCGCTTGCGTCTGTTTGGGGTGCTTTACTGAATGGTTGTCGAACGCATAAGAATGTTGAACTTGGAGAACTAGCTGTTAAAAATCTTCTTGAGTTAGAGAAAGGAAATGTGGATGAAGAGGAAGCAGCTCTAGTTCAACTATCCAATATTTACTTTAGTGTTCAAAGAAATCCCGAGGCATCTAAAATTCGTGGGATGATAGATCAGAAGGGAATAAAAAAGGCACCAGGATGCAGTGTGTTAGAGGTGGATGGAGATGTTACAAGATTTGTTTCAGGAGATTTGTCGCACCCAAATCTGCTACAAATTCACACAGTGATTCATCTCCTATCTGTTGATGCCTTGCAGTTTCTGTAGCACTCACTCTTGAAGCTGCAAAGCTTATCAGAAGACATTCTTGAGCTGTCTTGTTTCTACAGATCTTCTGTTGATTATCTCTATCTGCAATGCACTCGAGGGTTGATCTAAGGCTATGTAGTACATATGAAGGACCAAGAGGAGCTTCTGAACATGATGCAGTTCTATATCCTATATATTTAGTGGCATCATTTGACCTCCCCCAGGAACTGGAAAGTTAAGCTTAAGCTGAAAGAAAAGGATGAACCTCTCTGAGGACCCCTGAGTGGCATTTTAAAGAAGTGGCTGATTCAGATTTCATGGTGTCGGGAGAATGGAAGAGAAGTGCATGAGCGAAGAAAGGAATGAAAATGGCATGGCGTTTGAACAGACCTATTAAGCATCTATAGAGAGTAGAGTGAATGAGAATTCTGACACTGGAAAGCTGAATAAATAACGTAAGACATAAAAGCTCATATGATATTTTTTTCTATCTTCTTGTTTCTGTATACTAGGTAATCAAATCTGTTACTGCAGGTAACCCCTGATTGATGAGGGTGTGTGTCTTGTCTTCGCTCAGGAACAATGGTTTCTCTCAGGTACGCTCTTGTCTTTCTTAAGATTTGCTGCCTTGCGTTATGTTGTTTTCCTTAGAAAGTAGAAACTTTTTTTGAGTTGTAGAAACTTGATGTTTAACAGATTTTGGATCTTGTTTAACATAATACTCAATATGATCGGTCATTGGCATCTCACTAGAATAAAAGAAGCTTATTGACAAGTACTTGTTTGGAAACCTAACCAAGATCTTGTTGAAAAACAAGTACTTGTTGAAAAACAAGTACTTGTTGAATGTTTGCCGTAGTATTGAGTTTTGGTTGCTTAGGGAGACATTTCACATACAGCCTGCTGCTAGATTCTTGTAGCATCAAGTTTGGTGTACTCTATGTAAAAAGGTTTTGTTGATATACAGCGTGTTACCGAAATACACAATAACAGAAAACAAAAGTTTGTGGTCTTGGACAACAAACTCTCTGTAAATTTTGAACCATTCTTCAAGAAGTGCTTGCAGCATCCCCTGTAAAATTTCAAATACAATCTCCTCAATTTTTTTAATTCAGGGAATCCATAGTTGACATTTTCATGACTAAACCAGAATACACAAACTGAAACTGTTATGTTGACCGCATTGTCTAATTTATGTCCTTGTACGTCATGATTCATGGTTTTAGTATGCTGGAAAGTATGAACTAAAAAAGCTAACTAACCTTTTGAAGGCGAAGGGATCAAGACGACATGCATCTTTGTGTTGTTGGGAGGGAGATGCAACCGCAGGGGATATAATTTCCCGTTTAAAGGGTTTTTGGAACAGATCGATATATCACTCAGACCTGTCTCTTCTTTAAGCTTCTCTTTCAGCTCTTCTAGTCCCATACCCTTGAAGCAGAAAAGCTCTTCATTTGCTGTTTCATCCACGTTTCCATCTTCATCCCCGATTCTATAATAAATTAGCCTGCCATCTGCCTTGACCGGTGAGCGGACACTGTCATCAGACTGATCATAAAATGTACAAAACAAAAGGTATAGGTCAGTGATGTTGATGCAATCATTCCAAGAATAGTTTTGCTTCTTTGATAGATGCTACTACTACTTGTTTATGTAGTAATGAATATAATAGTGGGGAGCTGATCAAACCTCAGATTTGGAAAATTTTGGAGACCTGAGAGAGAATCCATTGGGTGAATTGGGCTCTTGATGATCATCTTTTCTTACTATCAAAAGTTCTGGTGGTGGCGGAGGAGGCGGGAGAGGCGTATAGACCGGTTCAGCCACCGGGGGTGCTTTCTTCTTTCTGCTATCCAAAATATCGACATCCCATAAAACCCAGTCCTGTGTGGTTGACCTATGAGGAATATCATGTGTAATTGAGTTCCTCCATGGCGGTAAACCTCCATTAGCTCGGAGATACTGCCCATACCTATTGAATTCAAATTCTCTCACACCATTCATATTCAAGAAGACTGCATAGGGGAGAGATGGCCTCTGAAGAAAATAACTATTCAGAGAGAGATCAAAGTAGAGACATACCTCGTCTTGAGTCTAACCTGAACACCTTCTCTAACAGGTTCCCATTCAGTTGATGAGTCTAGCCTCCGTGGTAGTGTTTGAGTTACCTTCTTGCCGGTCATACCAAGGAACATTGGGATGTTTGAAGCGGTTAGGTACTTGCCAAAGCAGCTCTTGAGACGAATCACATCCGCCTGTTCTACAACCTCCACCGACCATCTTGCATTCATAGACCGACCGTCTCTGTCCTGGCTCACGGATTCTTCGTCCTCCTCTGCTAGAAGGTACTTGTCATGGTAGCTACGTAAACGCACGGTTTCAGCCTTTTTGAAAATCTCCATTATTGTTCTGTTGTATCAAATTACAGATACATCTTATTAAAAAAAACTCGTATACAGATTCCTTTAAAGCCATGTACAAACGGTAAAAATATGATTGCTTACAATCTTTCCTGCAAATTTTCATTATAACATTTGAAAAATGATATCAATGTTAGCATTGCCTATACCTGAAACAGGGATCTGTGGATGGCCAAGGCTGCGAGTTTACGTTCAAGGATTGGTTTGAAGATGATCATTCATGGGAAAAGTTTCAGGTACTTTGGAACCCTTTTTTAGTTTCTTTGATTTGGATTAGAGAAAAAAAAGGTTTCTTTTGTTTTCTTGTTTGTGGTGTTAATATGTATTAGAGATTGTTGTTAAGGGCATATTAGGAAACAGCTACGTACTTGTATTTGTATGACATTTCATTTCATCTAATATTAGTCTAACTCACGAGTGAAGTCAGGAGAGATTTCATTTTCTTGTTTTATATATTCTTGAATTCTTAGAACAGACGAGATTTTGTAGTGTTGTGTTCTTGATTTTTTAAAGACAAGGAGCATGAGTTTGCAGAAAACGAAAGCTGGAAACGTTAGGAACATATAAACTGTCTCTGAAATTGCTAAAAAAGTTCAAGAACACCATAATGGTTAGATTCTAAATCGTTAACCATGAACTAGACTTAAAATAACATGCGAAATGCTTTGAATATCTTGTCCTTCTTTTTGTCCTTGTGTACATCTACTTGATCTCTCTGAACCTTCTTCCTTCTCTCTAGAGCTTGAATCAGATCTTTAAGAGATCCTTCGACATCGATTTCACGGTTTTTCTTCATCAAGTTCTCAGCAACATCAGCTGGCGCGATCTTTGTTTCCTTTATTAAAGACTCGATCTGTTTGAACAGGGGATGGGAATCAAGATCCAGATAGTTCTTGGCTAAAATCTTGAACGCCTCGAAAGTACAGTAAGACAGCTCAATATGCATATCCATTCTACCTCTCCTGATTAAAGCCGGGTCAAGTTTCGCCAAGTGATTCGTCGTGAAGACAATAATCCGCTCTTGTCCACAAGCAGACCAGATCCCATCAATAAAATTCAAAAGCCCCGAGAGTGTTACGAAACTCTTGTCTTCTTCTTCATTACCTTGTTGTCCATCTTTACTCAAGTTTGTCGAGTTGCTCTCTTTCTTCTTTCTTTTACCCGTAAGATCCAATGAGCAATCAATATCTTCAATCACGATAATAGACTTATTAGAAGTAGCAGTGAGTAGTTTCTTCAACTCCGAGTTGTTCCGTATAGCCGTGAGTTCAAGATCATAGATGCTATAGTTCAAAAGGTTCGCCATTGCAGCAATCATTGTCGATTTACCGGTCCCCGGTGGTCCATAAAGCAAGTAACCCCTCTTCCAAGCTTTCCCAATCTTCTTGTAATAATCTTTACCATTGCTAAACGCAACAAGATCATTCAAGATCTCCTCCTTCTTCTTTGGATCCATAGCTAACGTCTTAAAATTAGCAGGATGCTCAAAGTCAATATATCTCCAAAAACTAGTCTTGCTGGAACCCCAATGAGAACTCGGATTATTTGTGAACAACTTCATCTTCTTGTTCTTGTCTTCAATCGATTTGCCTTCTTCAACAACATATTTTATGTAAGAATCCGTTACAATATCCCGCGAGCGTCTATGAAAAGTGAGCTTCAATGTTTTAAATCCAATGGAATCAGTTGCATTCTCCCACCAGACACTAACTCCTTCATACTCATCTCGCACTCTAGTCTCGTCTCGTTTCAAAACCAACCCTTTACTCTCTCTAACCTGGCTTGCTCTTAGATGCTTGGCCTTATCAGTTGCTTTGGCCCCAAGATAAGTCTCGATAGCCGCGAAAGCTTGATTGTATCGATAATCTTCGAACTCAGAGAAGGCGATTTCGACATAAGGAGAGAAGAAGTTAATGAATCTGTCTGAAAACCTCTGGAAAAATGAGAGTTGTTGGATTGTGGAGATAAGAAACTCTTTAATAGCAATCTTGAAGTGGTTTGGGAAGATTTGTTGAATAGTTGCCCATAAGAAGAACAAACTCGCCATGCTTGAACCAAATGTATCACCCATCATCATCATAATTCTTTAGATCAAAATCTTTATTTTTTCGTTTTCTAGGATTTGGTTGTGTTTTTGGCTATGAGTATATTTATATAGTGTGTATTACTTGTAAAGGTAATGCGTCTTTTCTCCAAGTCTTTGAAACCTTGGTATCCAAGGTTTTGTAATACTATTTTACCAAATTGTTGTTTTTTTCCTTTTCATTACCAATATTAATTCAAATAATAATGAGTTACCATAATTTGACTCCATATTTGCCTCTTTTTGGAAGATTTTTCTTGTTGGTGTAATGTTGATTTGTTTCCTTTATTGGTTATAGTATATGATGATAAAATTTAGCTTTATTTGGTTCAAATTTAATGAAGAGTTCCCATAAGTCCCGACTAATGTAATAATAATAATAATCTTCTTTGTAATGCTATTCATGAACACGTACGTAGAAACTTTTGCCCAAAGATATATATGTATTATTTTTGTAGTAGTGGTCCTAGTGGATGATGATGAAAGATTGAAAGTTATGTAAAATTGCATGGCACAAGTGACGACTACATCAAAGTCCAATAGAGTCAACTTGGTCGGTCTATTTTATACTTTATAGAGGAGTAGGTTAAAGTGTATGTATATTCACACTTTCAACAACACGTTTCTCAAATTTCATAAACCAAATATTATATCAATCTTCATATATATGATTATATCATATCTAGCAAAATAATTGTATAACTCAAAAGCATATTAGTCTTATTAGTCTCCAGCTACGTAGTTATCTTTTACTTTTTCGAAGTTTCCGAGCTTTGTCCATGTCATTTCCCTAAATATATCTTCATGTGTACTTACCGTAAACGTATATAATATAAATATACATATCAGCTTTGGCCACATTTTTCCACAACTTATGGAACAAGATAAAAGATTGTGTTTGTCTAAATACAGAACCGTGTGATGTGAACGCTTTTGTCGTGGGTGTTTTAACTTATAATAGACAAGTTCATACCACTTTCATAGGTGGTCAATGAATCATTACGACAACTTTGTGAATGTGATAAGATCATTTGGATAAAATTTGTACGTTTTCCCGACAAAACCCACGGAATTATATAGAGACAATAAAATCCAAAACATATGAAATGATTTTACGCACATTTTAATTAGTTTAACTGTTTACACGTCGTTACATAGCTACTTTGAAACATTCATTGTATTTTATGTACACATGTAACACATCTACTCTTATTGTTTAAGGATTGAGATACATTGAAAAATATTATTAGCAGAAAGGCCCATGGGCCTTGTGAGCTAGACCTCAACTCTAACAGCTTCAAGCAATGATCTTTATTGGCAAACTCTCGTAGAGTTGAGACTTTTTGTTACCCTAAATCTTAGCTCAATTTCTTGGGCCATAAGTAATCTTTCTTCTTGTTACATTGGCTGAGCAATGTTCTGAACCTTCTGATTATCTAAATGAAACACAAATAATTCATGAGATAGACAAGACTACATGTATACATCAAACTCAACACTCTTCTTCACCATTTTCTTCAATCTTTTTCTTCTTCTCTTTCTCTGCCTCTTTCTCTGCTTTCTTTTCCCTTTTCCTCTGCCTCTCTTCTTCCTCTTCCTTCTTCTGTTTCGCGTCTTCTTCGACCTTCCTCTTCGCTTCCTCCTTCTCTTCCTTCAACGCTTCAATCAATCTCATCAAACAAGTCTCAGCTCCTTCCTTTTCTGATTTAGGCAACAGATTCTCCCCAACATCCGCTGGTGTCATCTTGATTTCTTCAACCTCAAGCAACCTCTTTATCTCATCAAACAGCTCACTCTCCTCTACATCCAAATAGTTCTTGGCCAATACCTTAAACGCTTCGAAACAGCAATACGACATCTCTATATGCTTATCCATTCTTCCTTTCCTAATCAAAGCAGGATCTAACTTATCCACAAAGTTTGTAGTGAACACAATTATCCTTTCACCACCACAAGCTGACCATAACCCATCAATGAAGTTAAGTAGCCCTGATAAAGTAACTTTGCTCTCTTTATTCTCACCTTCACTTTTCATCATCTTCTTCTCAATAGCATTCTTATCATCTCCATCTTCTTCTTCCTCCTCTTTCTTCTTTCTCTGTCCAGTAAGATTAAGCGAACAATCGATATCTTCAATCACAATAATCGATTTAGCAGAAGTCTCAATCAACAACCTCCTCAGATGTGTATTATCCTTCACTGTTGTCAATTCAAGATCATAAACATCATACTCCAAGAAGTTGGCCATTGCAGCAATCATGGTTGATTTACCTGTCCCGGGTGGTCCAAACAAAAGATACCCTCTCTTCCAAGCTTTCCCAATCTTCTTGTAATAATCTTTACTCTTACTAAACTTAACCAAGTCGCTCTTGATCTCTTCCTTCTTTGTCTCCTCCATAGCTAAAGTGTCAAAAGTAGCTGGATGCTCAAACGATACATGACTCCACTTAGTGTTATTACCATGGCTCTGTCCTGGAGTATTAGAATAAAGCTTCCTCTCTCTGTTCTTAAGCTCTATTGTCTTCCCTTCTCTCATAACATGGTCAAGATACCTATCTATGATTACTTCTCTGTCACGTCTATGGAACCTCAACATGTAAAACCTCTTCTCATCAGCTTCAGGGTAAAAAGAGAAAGATTGTCTCGTACCTTTCTCTTTCTTAGACTGCCACCAAACCCTAACACCTTCGAAATCGTCAGTGATCTCTTCCTTATCATCCATACTAAGAACAAGAGATTTGCTTCCTTTAGTTGTGTTGGCTTTAAGCTTCTTGGCTCGAGCAGAGGAGTCTTTACTGAGATAGCTCTGAATCCCTAAGTAAGCCTCACTTCTCTTGAAATGCTCTCCACTGTACTCATGAAACGTTATCTGAATGTAAGGGTTGAAGAAACCAAAGAGTCTGTGAAAGAATGGTTCCAAGTAGTCTCCGAACTGAGGAAAGCACTGTTTAAAGATTGTGTATACAAACATTAGCGTAGCTAAAGCAGAGCCAGTATTAGTCCAATACTGACCCATCGTCGCCATTTTTTATTGTTTTAGAGCTTTTGGAAGAGAGTTCTTGAACTTTTCAAGAATTGGTGAGAATGGTGTGTGGTTCTGGTATACAAAGAGTTCAAGATTGTTTAATAAATAGACTCGAGAAGTCTCTATCAAAAACATTATATTATTAAACTCTTGTGGCTGCGTATGCACATGTGACAGGAAGCTACCTATTGAGTAATGACGAAACTCTTATGAAAAAGAGCATGAAAATACAAAAATTATTATGAAAAGAGATGGAAATTTCTAAGTTTAAAAACTCAATTGTGCTTTTTCTACTTTATTTGTGAGAAGTAGAGACGCCAAAATAAATCTTACGTGTATTGCATTTTGTTTGTTAAAAAGCATCTTTTTATATATCTAACTTTTTAGATTGGATAATATTTTTTTTTATTTTCTTATTGTCCACTAGAAATCGAATATAGTTAGTCAGCAATACAAACAATACATCAAGAACTCAAAAACTTATTATTATTTTTTGAAAAAAAAGTAACTTTTGAAGAGTCTTGGTCTACTAAAGTGATAGAGACAAATTTGCTGAGTTCTGAGTTCTGAGTTCTCGTGGTTTGTGTCAGAGTTTTGCGTATCAGTTTCCTTGAAGACCTCTGCTTTTTTCTAACGTACGACCTTACAATAAGTTCAAGTCCAAGTCAAGGATTGAGACAACTGATGAGTTTGACGTTTCTTCTCTGATTTCAGACTAAGTCTACAAAAGACTCTTTTATAATCAGTGGGTTTATAGGAGAAGAAGCAAACCTAGAGGCCCAAGCCCATATAACTTAACATATTCACAAGTAGTCTTGGGAGTTCGGATATTCGGTTCGTTTTCGGTTCGGTATGATTCGGTTTCGGATACTTCCAGATCTTAACTATAAGATCCATTCGTTTCTTTTTTGGAATTTCGGTTTGGTTTCTTTCGGTTTCGAATCTAAAAAATTGATCTAGTGATCTAATATTTTTGGATTATTTTTGGTTTGGTTTTGACCGAAAATTTTAGGATATGTTGTGATATTTCAGAAATTTTTGAATTATTTTGGATATTTTGAATATTTTTGGATTTTTTCAGTTTTTTTTGTTTGACTATCGGATAATTTTTTTGGTCTAAAAATAACAAATATTTTAAGTATATAATTGTATTATAAATATTTCGGATATCCATTCGGTTTCGGTTCGTATGATTCGGTTTTGGATACTTTCGGATCTTGAGTATAAGATGCATTTGGTTTTTTTAAAATTTTGGTTCGGTTTTGGTTCGGTTTTGTGGGCTCGGTTTCGGTTTGGTGTATTCGGTTTGGCTTTTTCGCCTAGGACTATTCACAAGGTTGTCAAGCCTAGAGTGAAATCGTGTCGTTTTCGAGATCTGGTTTCTAGCGTTAGAAAAATCTCAGGAAACAGAACTTGTGAGGATTTGTTGTGTTTATTGTTGTATAAGCTCTTAAGTAAGAGCTTGATCTAAACCTTTTTATGATCTTGCAAAATTCTTATGTCTCTGCAATTTTCTCTGTTTCTTTTGGTTCTGTTTCATGTCTCTGCTCAAAGTGATTATTTGCAAGGTTTTAAGACCACTAGAGTTGTAGTACTTGCTCTAACAAAATGTTACAGGTTGGTATAGTTGCCATCACCAAAGTGTAAGATATGAACTTCCACATTAATATTAAGGTACCTACTTAGTTCAACAAGTTTGATCTTACAAGCTAGATTTGGTGACTAAACATTGAACTCAAAGCAGCTAATGAGCTTGTGCATCATCAAACAATATAAATATACTAGAATCTCACTGTTTTATAATTTGGTTAATCTCCTTGTTGTTCTGTTGTCCATTGGCCCAAAACTTTTGGTTGCAGTACTTGATCTTCTCCAAAGTTTGAATCAAAGCCTTGAGTGAACCATCAACTCCAGTTTCACGATCTTTCACCATCAGAGTCTCTGCAACATCAGCTGGTGTTATATTCGTTTCCTTCAGCAAAGACTCAATCTTTACAAACAAGACATGTGAATCAAGATTCAGATAGTTCTTGGCAAGAATCTTGAAAGCACCAAATGTACAATAAGATAGTTCAATATGCATATCCATACGACCTCTCCTGATCAAAGCTTGGTCAAGTTTCCCCAAATGATTCGTCGTAAAGACAAGGATCCTCTCTTGTCCACAAGCTGACCAAATCCCATCTATAAAGTTCAATAACCCTGAGAGTGTAACTGCATTACCCTTCTTCTTACCTTCTTTATCTTCTTTCACTTCTTTAACTTGTCTCTCTCCAGTTAGGTCTAAAGAACAATCTATATCCTCAATCACAATAATGGACTTATTAGTTGTAGCTATCAACAGCTTCTTCAACTCCCAGTTGCTTCCTATCGAAGTTAACTCAAGATCATAGATGTTATACTTCATAAGATTCGCCATTGCTGCAATCATCGTAGACTTACCTGTCCCTGGAGGTCCATACAACAAGTAACCCCTCTTCCAAGCTTTACCAATCCTGTCATAATACTCTTTACCATCCCTAAACGCCAAAAGATCACTCAAGATCTCATCTTTCTTGTCAAGATCCATAGCTATTGTATCAAACGTTGCAGGATGCTCGAAATCAATACAACTCCAAAGACCTTTCATATGAGTTTTCCAATGCAAACTTGGATTGTTCATAAACACTTTCACTTTCTTCTTCCTCAACACAATCGATCTCCCTTCTTCAACAACGTAGTTCAAGTAAGAACCAGTGACAACATCCCAATTACTTCTATGAAACGTGAGCCTACAAAGTTTCTTCCCTTTAACACATCTAAATATCTCCCACAACATACTCACACCTTCATACTCTTCTTCGATCTTAAAATCGTCCCTTTTCAAATCCAAAGACGTGTTCTCCTTCACCTGACTCCCTTTAAGATTCTTCACTTGAGAGTTAACTTTTGCAGCAAGGTAGGTCTTAACAGCTGCAAAGGCATAGTTATACCTATTCTCTTCGGTTTCGCTGAACTTGATGTGAGCATAAGGAGAGAAGAAGTCGAGGATCTTGTCTGAAAGCTTCTTGAAAATGGGTACTCGTTGGATTGCGTTGATGAGAAGCTGCTGGATCTGTCGAGGGAAGTATCTCTTGAGAGTTGACCAGATGAAGAAGAGACCAGCCATGTTTGATCCGATTGTTGCTAGGTTATCTCCAAACATAAGCTTCACTATCGATCCCATCAAGACTTCAAAGATTGGTTTCTTGGCTTTCTGAATTTTAAGGTTTTGATCTCCTCTCTTCTTGGTTTGACTCATAGTCTCTGTTTGTGTTTGTGTTTGTTGTGTTGTGTTTGTGTTGTGTGGCTCTCTCTTCAAACAAAGTGAAGATTGAAGACAACTAATATAACGCTTCTGAAAATCATCATTACAATTTATGGCAAATTACAAAAGAAGAATTAATTTGCTTTTTTATTCTACACTTTTCTTTTTTTTTTATTTAATGTTATTTGTTTTTAAGTTATTTTCCTATATATTGTAGTCAAATTTTGTTTTATTTCCCTTTTACAACAAGTTTTCTAAATTTTGTATCTTGTTGTATATTTCATGCCTTTTTGGCTTTTTCCAATTTGTAGCTGGTCACCTTCTTGACTACGACTTTGACTGAAATAATTTTTTTTTTTTTTTTTTTTGCATATTTGCTTAAATGATACAATAGTCTTCAAGTACATCATAGGTAAAGTCTGACCAGTGACCAGTTTCTGGCTAGTGGCATGCTAAATTGTACCAACTACCAAGGTCTCAAATAATCGAGTTTTGTTTCTTTTATATCTAGATCAAGTTATTATGAGTGACCATCATAGAGATATTTCCTGCATAAACCAATAAAAATCACAATATATTTGCTGAGGAATTTCAAAGCTTTTATGAGTCTTAGGCATATTTGGTATGGTCTTGGTTTGGTATGATTCGGTTTTGGATTCTACGTTTAAGATCCATTCAATTTTTATTTTTTTATTTGGTTTGGTTTCGGTTTTGGTTCGATTCTGGATCTTGAAAGAAAAGATTTAAAACCAAATTATTTTTGGGTATTTTCCGGTTTTGATTTAACTAATTTTCTTTGAATATTTTGGATATTATCCGAATAATATTTTTGGTTCGATTTCAATTCGGTTATTTGGATATTTTAGTTTCTTGGTTTGGTTATTCAGATCGTTTTATTTTTGAGGTACTTTTTAGTTATTTGGTCTAAACAACAATAATGCTTTTTTACATATCTATATTAACATTTTTGAAGTAGCTTTTGTGTTCTACCCTTTTATTTTTTAATATTTACATAATTAAATCTTTGCCATTTAATTAAATAACTAAAGATTAGAGGAAATTTTGTAATTAACTCATAATAAAATTACAAAATTGGAAATAGTATTTATTACATTTAACAAAATTTCCTAAAATATCTCTCTAATAAACTAAAAATTTCTTAAATATCTTTATGTTATCTTATTTGTTTTCAAATTTATATTCTTACATATAACATATGTATAATAAAAATACAATTTTTTCTGAATATGTTGCAATATGAATTTTTGAAAACGGACGTATATTAATCGATACATAAAATGTATGTAGCACGGGTCATGTGATGGAACACGTTATAAATTACACTAGGTTTGGACCCGCGCTACAGCGCGAAGGAAATAATTACATATATATAACTTTTAATGGATTAAAATATGTTGATGTAAAAAAAAAAGACTAAAATATGTTACATTTTAATTTTGTTACAGTGCAGTCGATTACGGTAAATCATATATTTGTATAATAAGTTTAAATAAAATAATAAAGGAAAAAGCGAATAAATAATCATATACTGAGTTTTGATACAATTAAAAACAGAGTGAAAATTTAACAGCACGAAATAATATTTGTCGATAAATTATTTATTTTGACTATTTTTTCTAGTAAAAGTAGGAATATACGTAAAAAATTACATATACAAGATATTTTTTGAAGGTCCAACCCGTAATATAATTCATTTCGTAAAAAACATTATTCGTAACTCGCTTTATCATTATAATTGTGATTTTAACAAACTACCCGTGAACTATCTAAAATTTACATAGTTTGATATTTTATCAATAAAAATTTTGTCTCCAAAATTACATTTATATCTTCAAAAAAATATTTCAATATTTTAAATTCTAATTTTTTTTTTATATTTGAACCTTTTACTTATGATATTTTGAAACTATTTGAAATTTTAAACATGCTCATGTAACAATGGTTTTAATATTGGTCATATTTATAATGATTTTAAACCATTGTCCAAAATATTTAACCGAGTGTAGTTGAGTATTATTTGTCCGTTTTGATAAATTCAAATTGCAACATATGCAAAAAAAAGTTAAATTTTTATTAAATATTTATATTATATAGTATAATATCGTAAATTAAAAATAATATCAAATAAAAGTGAAAGAAGAATAATATTTTTAAATAGATTGTATTAAATTAGTTAGAGAAATATTTAGTAAATCCTATAATTAGTTATGGAAATAATATAATCCTAAAATTAGATTTGGAAAGTATCCGGTGTATGTATCCAAACCCATTAATATATCCAACTTTAAAAGATCCAATTACAAATTTCGGATAATTTTCTTAAATTGACCCGACCCGAAAGCACTTTTTGTACTTCTCTTTTACTAATATAGGGATAATTATGATTATAGATGTTTTTATGGGTTGTATACTATAGTATAACTAACAAAATATTTTAATATGAAATTATACTACTTAAACAAAAATGTTATGTCAACATCATTTCATTATTTTAAATATTATACTTATTTAATTAAGTTGATCAAATTACGATTATATAAAAGATAAATTATCATATAATATTTTACGGTTAAATCATAATATTAACAATTAAAATATAGTAGTACACTCTTATATATCAAACAAAATTAGTAAAAAATACATTTTAGAATATCATCCGCTAGTATAATTGTATTTCGTATATCCATTAAATTTTCGATTTGGTTCCGGTTCAGTATGATTTGGTTTCAGATTTAGTTTCGGTTCCTCTATGTTTGGTTCGCTACACTTTGGATCATTTTTCCCCCAGTTTTCTAATGAACCAACTTGAAGTAAATGTAGATAATAATACATACATCATATTCTGTTGACCAAAAAAAAAAATTTATATATATATATATATATATATATATATATATACATACATCATACTTTGAGTCTTTTGCAAATAATATATAAACTTTTTTTTAAAAAAGTCATTTTCAAGAGTGGAGATACTTTTAAAACAGTGTAAGAGGAGTCCTTTGTTGTCAGAACATGCAGTCTTGGGGAGCAAGCTACCATCATTTTCATACATACAGAGATTCTCAACAGAGGATCTTTTGGTGGGTGATCATTTAAGGTCATATAACCCAAAAGACCAAGACATGATACTAAACTATATATTAATTGGTTTTACAAATTGGTATGATTCTTTAAAGTGAACAAGAAATTTTCATTTTTCAAATATATAAGACTACTAAAACTATATGATTAGAGACATTTTATAATTGTAACAAAAAAAAAGCAATTAAAACATGTTCTAAGATAAAAAATTAAAATACTCAAATTTTACCAAAATAAAACTAAAAAACATCAAGAATTATTATTGGGAAAAATGTCATTTAAATCCCAAACATTCAAATTTTGGACATTTAAATCACGAACTTTCTATGTGGCCACTTAAAACATGAGTTTTTCGTAGACTTAGTTTTTAAAACATCATCTTTCGTTTACCAAGCCGAAAAGAACATCATATCCTACAATCCCTTCTTCTTAGTTTGTTTTGTAGTTGAAGAACTGAACCCAAAACGCCACCGTTTAACTTCAGCTTCCTTCTGATTAGGGTTTCAATGTCTTTCCTCTGCTTTCTTCTTCTTCTTCCTCACTTCCTTCTTCTCTTCTTTCTCAGCCAGCTTCTTCTCTTCCTCCAAAGACTTAACCAAACGCTTAAGACAAACCTCTGCGTCTTCTTCATCAGACTTTGGCATCAAATTCTCAGCAACATCAGCTGGAGACATGTTAACTTCCTCCACAAGTCTCTTGATCTCTCCATACAAGTCATCATGTGACTCAATCCCTAAGTAGTTCTTAGCCAAAACCTTAAACGCTTCAAACCTACAATAAGACATCTCAATATGACTATCCATTCTTCCTCTACGTATCAATGCTGGATCAAGATTATCAACAAAGTTCGTTGTAAACACTATTATCTTCTCTCCACTACAAGCTGACCATAACCCATCAATGGCGTTTAGTAGCCCTGACAAAGTAACCTTACTCTGCTTCTTCTTCTCCTCTTCATCCTCTACATCCTTATCTTGCTCCTTCTTTATCTTTCTCTGTCCCGTAAGATCAAGAGAGCAATCAATATCTTCAATCACAACAATAGACTTCCCTTTTGTATCCAACATTAACTTCTTCAACTCAGAGTTATCTGCCACTGTTGTTAACTCAAGATCATACACATCATACCCTAAGAAATTAGCCATTGCAGATATCATTGTTGATTTCCCTGTCCCGGGCGGTCCATACAAGAGATAACCCCTCTTCCACGGCTTCCCAACTTTCCTATAATAATCTTTCCCTTTACTAAACTTTACCAAATCCTTCTTGATCTCTTCTTTCTTCTCAGGATCCATAGCCAAAGTCTCAAACGTTGCAGGGTGATCAAAAGAAACGTTACTCCACTTACCTCCTAATCTCCAAGAACACCACTCATTACTTGATTTATTAGTGTAAAGCTTCCTCTCTCTCTTCTTGAGCCCAATCTCTTTCCCTTCTCTCAAAACATGATCAAGATATGTCTTTGTGATCATCTCTCTATGACGACTATGGAAACTCAAAGTCATGTACCTTCTCTCCACATAAACCTTATGACGGTTCATACTAGACTGGTTCAAGTTCTCGTTCTCACTCACGCTTGAAGACCACTTTACCTTCACACCTTCAAACACATCTTCAACTTCCTCGTGATCATCCAAACTCAACACCAAAGATCTACTGTTTCTTGATTTGTTAGCCTTTAATCTTTTCGCAAGAGCTGTTGATTTCGTAGACAAGTAGTTGTGTATGGAGTCGTAAGCTTCACTTTTCTCAAGACCTTCTTCTGAATACTCGTTGAACTTGATATGAACAGAACTCGAAACCCATCCCATTAACTTGTAAACGTATCTCTCGATGTAGACTTGAAGATGGTAAGGGAAGATTTGTTTGTACATCGCCCAGAAGAACATAAGACTCGTCATTGTCGTGCCTGTGAACCCCCAAGTCGTTCCGGTCTCAAGCATTTTTGTGTTTGCTTGTGACTCACGAAACTCTCCTCTTTGCTTTTTGTTTCTCATGAGACTTGTCAAGTCTTTGCTCTGTTTTTGGTCTTAACCACCTCACTCTCTATTTATCGAGTGTCTCAAAGCAATGCCACGAAATATTTATTTTTATTTTGATAAAACAAATATGTACAAAAAAAAAATTCATGTTATTTGAGTACAGAATTGACTAAAAAGTATTCAAAGATTTTGGTTTATTCGTTTAAATCATGAAGATGCTATGATCTTCAAGCCAGCTAGGTGCAGTGGTGGGGGACCAAAATGATTCGTAGTTCTGAGTTCTGACCAAAATTCTATTGCTAGTAATAAAATGTGCACTGTAATAATAAAGTTTTGGTATTGATTAGTAACTTACCTAAAAACTAGGCCCGGACCCGCGCTACAGCGCGGGGGAAAAGTGTGGGTTTTTACTTTTTCCGAATTACGTAAACTTTTAACTGTTAAAATGGATTTTTGGTGTTGAATGTGGCAAGTATGAGAATATGTACTATCATTGATGTGTACTTTGTCACGTATGCTAGGTTCAGATCCGCGCTATAGCGCGAAATAATATTTTCAGGTTTATTTTATTTTAACGTGTTTTGTCGTATGTGTTATTATTTCGCTCATTTTAGTATCAACAATTATTATTTCGAAATGTATATTTGGTTTCAATTCTTTGAGAAAAGTGTGTTTTCGGAAATTAAATATAATATTTTTATAAACTAAATAAAAGAACGTTTATTAAACAAATTGTATACTCACAATGTATGTGGTGACGAACCAATCAGCAAAAACCCGTGTATTTTAAAAAAATCATGAAAATATATGATATTGAAAAATTATGAAAATCATGTATATACATGTATCACACAAGAACATATGAGTTTGAAAGATTTGTATATACTTGTATCCTATAAAAAT
>NW_006238919.1:2997709-2998113 GCF_000375325.1 Capsella rubella | reverse complement strand
CTTAATATTGAATAAGAGACCATAATATTCTTGTTATTCATTTTCCTTAAAATATTTAGAACATTTTAAGGAAAATTCAGAATTTAAGTTAATTTATTTAAACTAACTTATGCAATATATTTTTTATGACTGATTTTGTATTAGTAGTGATTCGATGATTAATAATTATAAAGATAAAATATCGTTATTAAAGTATTTTTAGTTAATTACAATAATTATCCTAAAATTTTAATTATTTTTATTTGTATCCAAAATATTTCGTATTACTCATTGAAATATATTAATGATTGTCAAATTTCTTTCTTTTTTTCAAAATTCAAATATAACCATTTCTAGATATATATGGATCTCTATAATTTTGCATTAGTTATGCTATTGATAAAATATTATTCTTTTTTTATAGG
>NW_006238919.1:2997334-2997609 GCF_000375325.1 Capsella rubella | reverse complement strand
TTCATATACTATTTTTTTATTCTGATTAAATCTTTCATTTAACATATTAGGAAATATAAAAAATAATAATAAAGATTTAATATATATAAAGTCTTTCGTTTTTTATAAAATCTTTAATAAAATCTTTCTTTTTTATAGCCATATATATTCAAATTTTATTTTTCGAAACATTTAACTAATTCAAACTAATTAACATTTTTATTAATTATATTACCATTTTTATGTATTTTAGATGCATTTTTATATTTGTTATACCAAATATTTTTAAATTATAT
>NW_006238919.1:2944825-2997234 GCF_000375325.1 Capsella rubella | reverse complement strand
AAGAAATTAATATAATAATTAGAATATTTTTAAAAGATTGAGATCTTTATATTCATAAACAAATTTTCCTTATAAGACATATTTTTTATTTAGCATTAATATAGTTTCCTAAATGATAGGAATCTGGTGTATATTATTGAAATATTTGAAAAATATTTAACAAAAAATTTGGCAAGTATCCGATTGAAAATTTAACCCGGAATTTTTTGAAAAACCCGACCCGAATCCCTTTTGTACTTCTCTTTTACTATAGTAGGGATTATAAATTATGTTTGTAAAGAAAATCTCTATTGAAATAAAGAAAAAATAAATAAATATATTTTTGTAGTATATAACTATAAAAATATGTAGTATAACTTATAGGATTAATTGGAAAAGTAGTACATCTTAAAAACATAATTATAAAACTAATACATATACTATTTATAATTAGGAAAGTAGTACGTTTTCACTATTTGATACTATTTCAATGACTTTTAAGGAATCTGAAAACAGCTTATTTACGAATATGCCATTAGAATAATTATATAATATAATTTGTACATCATATTTTCTGTACAGTTATACAAAAATATATTTATGTACAATAATAAAAATACTACATAATATTATATGTACAACTTATAAGTGTACAATTGTACATAAATATTCATATTTATGTACACTTTTTCTAGCTATATGAATAAAAATGTATAAATTTTTATATTTCCGTACAATCAATAAACTGTACGTATACATCTGTACAGTTAATCAGATGTACATATACGTTTGTTCATATATTAAACTGTACAAATACGTCTGTACACATAATAAATTGTACAAATACGTCTGTACACATACTAAATTGTACAAATACGTCTGTACATATACGTTTGTACATATACTAAACTGTACAAATACGTCTGTACACATACTAAATTGTACAAATAAATATATAAATATGAAATTTATTTAAAATTAATTTAGCAAAATGCATATCAAATTAAAGAGAAAAAAACATGGATTTTTATGTATCAAAAAAGTTTTAAAAACCAAAGTTATAATCCCTAATATTTCAATTATTAAAAATTTGGGGTGATGATAATAAACAAAATATTTAAAAAAATAATTAAAAAAAAAGGAAAAAAAAAATCGGGAGAACAAAAAAAAAAATACACTTTTGTCATTTTCCCCCTTCTTCTTTATCTCTATTTCACATAATCTCTATCTCATAATGTAGGTCATACGACTACTTTCCTAATTTTGAATAGTGTATGTACTATCTTTCCAATTATGTTTTTTAAAATGTACTAAAATTCCAATACACCCTAACTTATATAGTATTATGTTTTTGAATTTCGTTTTAATAATTTTAGTTCTTAATGTTGTTCTCATAAGAGTATGCTGATAAGATTTGTCACACTTTTGATGCGACTTGATCATTTCGAATTCTTGGTCAACACTTATGTGTAAATTCACTTAATGTTTATTATGTGTTTTACCTCAAATTTACACATAAGTGCTGATCAAACCTCATCAAAAGTGTGACAAAGAGTCTTCAAGAAATCGATTTCAAGTTACCAATTCGTTGCTGCGTGCATAGATGATCTTAGTCTTTTCTTCAAAGTCAGATCATATCGATCCTACAAATACTCAAAATTCATCAATTATGTTGAGTAGGTTTATATACTCCAAAAGGGTTAAGGAAAGCCATACTAATTACTTAATTAATATGATTAAAACGTGTTGTAACTTGTAAGGTTACTCTTAATAATTGAAATACTCATTCACCAAACACAATTTAAACCAAGAAATATTATTTCTAGAATGATTTCATGACTTACATTATATCAAAGTTTGATCATTCACTTAGTTTTTCAGTGTCTATTTCTCTTATTTTTCTTCCTTCTCCTTCACTTCTCCCTCTATCTTCTTGTCTTTCTTCTCAGCTTCTTCTGCCTTCTTCTTCTTTTTCGATTCCTTCTCCACTTTCTTCTTCTCTTCTTCCTCAGCCAACTTCCTAGCTTTCTCCTTCTCTTCCTCTAAAGTCTTGACCAAACGTTTGATGCAAATATCAGCATCTTCTTCATCAGATTTTGGCATCAATGTCTCGGCAACATAAGCTGGAGACATATCAGTTTCCTCTAGCAATCTCTTGATTTCTCCATACAAGTCATGTGACTCAATCTCCAAGTAGTTCTTAGCCAAAACCTTGAACCCTTCAAACTTGCAATAAGACATCTCAATGTGGTTGTCCATTCTTCCTCTACGTATCAATGCCGGATCAAGCTTATCCACAAAATTAGTCGTAAAGACAATAATCTTCTCTTCACTACAAGCTGACCATAACCCATCTATACCATTTAATAACCCTGACAATGTCACTTTACTCTTGTTCTCATCTTTCTTCTTCTCCTCCTCAGCTTCCTTTTTCTTCTTATTCTTCTTCTCATCATCATCATCATCGTCGTCTTCTTCCTCCTTTGTCTTCCTCCTCTGCCCCGTGAAAGCAAGAGAGCAATCAATATCTTCAATCACAATGATACACTTCCCTGTCGTATCCAACAACAACCTTTTCAACTCTGAGTTATCCTTAACTGTTGTCAGCTCAAGATCATACACATCATACTCCAAGAAATTCGCCATTGCCGATATCATTGTCGATTTCCCTGTCCCGGGCGGTCCAAACAAGAGATAACCTCTCTTCCACGGCTTCCCAACCTTCTTGTAATAATCTTTCCCTTTACTAAACTTTATCAAATCCTTCTTGATCTCTTCTTTCTTCACAGGATCCATAGCTAGAGTCTCGAACGTGGCTGGATGATGAAAAGGAACATTTCCCCACCTCCCTTCCACGTAATAAGACCAATCTCCACTCGAGTTATTAGTGTAAAGCTTCCTCTCTCTATTCCTCAACCCTATCACTTTACCTTCTCTCAAAACATGCTCCATATATCTATCTACAATCATCCCTCTATGCCGCCTATGGAAACTTAGCGTAAAGTATCTTCTCTCCCTCATTTTAGTCTTAGTACCGCTCTTTTCCACGCTCGAGTACCACTTCACTTTCACACCTTCAAACACATCTTGAACCTCCTCGTGATCGTCCATACTAAGCACCAAAGATCTCATGTTTCTAGACTCGTTGGCTTTTAACTTCTGAGCACGAGCCATTGAGTTTGCCGATAGGTAATGACGTATCGAGTCATAGGCTTTGCTTCTCTGGAGACCTTCACCGGTATGGTCACTAAACTTGATCGAGACCCATCCCATCATCTTGTAGATGAACTTCTCGATGTAAGCTTGGAGTTCATTTGGCACAAACTGTCTGAACATTGACCAAAAGAACATAAGGCTCGCCATTGTTGTGCCGGCGAATCCCCACATTGCTCCGGTCGTCGCTGGAATCATTGTCAAATGTTTTTGTTTGCTTCCCACGGAAACTATTTGCTTACCTTTTTCTTGTTTAAGTATACGTAAGCATGCATGATCACTTTTATAAAAATAATGTCCGCATGCATTCTTATTAATTGGTAATTTTTCTTACCATTAATTGTATGTAACCACGAGAAAGCATTTAAACTGAATCTTTTGAGTAGATATATAATATTTGAATACTCAAATAAGCATATTTAAATCTTGCATTTTTAAATAAAATTCAAACAAACCCTTATTTATACAACTAGTCTCCCTCCGCAGTAAAATTTCTGACCATAAAACAAAGAAAGAGGACAAGTCATCAAGGTGGTTCAGACATTAAGGGTTTAATTAGTATCAAATCTCTTCATAACATAACATGATATGTTGTCAGGGACGGACCCACAGCCAAGATGGTGGGGGCATCTGCCACCAGCAAAAAAAAAAAAAAATTATTAAAAAATTATTAAATATTATTAGAAAATAAAATCTGTCCCCACCAAAAAAACCTACTTTTCATCTTTTTTCTTGAAAAGCCCATTAATTCATGTCCTAAAAAAATATATATTAATATAAATTAAAGACTTACTAATCTAAATCTAATTTTTTGTTATTTTCTTCTTCTTTAGTCATTTGGTTTATTTGTGTGACAACAAATCAACAATTATCAATTTGTAAGTTTATTTTCCTGCTTTTTTTACAATCGTTTCTATTATATAAGCATTATTTTTTAGTCAGTTAATTTTATTTAATCAGTTAAGTTTATAACTATGTTTCCTGGAAAACTTTATATAGGTTTTTATGTTATACATGACTATATTAGTTTTTGCAGTGATAATTGTTTATGTGTTTATTCTATGGTTAAGCTTTTATGGAAGTTTGTTACATAATTCAAAAATTTAAAATTAATAAATTTTAAAATATAAGTCTATAAATTCAAAATTTTCTAAATTTTTAATTAATAACATGTTTTTTTGTTTTTAATTATTTGAATCTGTCACAAATGAAAATGTGGTAAAAAGGTTTCAATTGTTAAATGAGCGTCTGAGTGGTTTTGTAAGATGTTTTAAAGTTTTTACATGACAATTTTATGTCTTTTATAATTTAGTATTTGATAGTTTTTTTAATATATTTTTGCCCCCATTGAACAAATTTTCTAGATCCGCCCCTGTATGTTGTGTCAGGATATTACAAAAACCCTTTTGTTTGTCAAACGCAAAAATAACACAAATGGTTCATTATAGTGAGAAAGAAAGAAAAAAAGGCTTACATTGTTACCAGGCCAGAGTTGGTAGATCCTCTTGGGTTTATGATGATCGTGAGAAAACATAGTTTCATCGTCGGAAGGAGCACTATGAACATGACAACTTTTCTTCCTCCCCATCACCATTCACCAATATCTTCCTCTTCTTATTGATCTGGTTTCTCAAGCCTCAAGCCTCATAATCTAATTGTTCATATACTTGGCACCTAATTTTTTTAACAATCTTCATATCCTAACCTAGTTTAATACTTTCTCTGTTTCATTATAAGTGATGTTTTAGCCAATTTTTTTTGTTTCAGTATAAGTGATGTTTTCAATTTTCTATGCAAAAATTTAATGTATTTAATATTTTTTGACCAATTATATTTTACATCATATTTTCTTATTGGTTGAATTCATATTAGTTAATGATGTTTTTATGGAAAAGAGGTAAATTATATGTTTTATTATTTAGTGTGCCAAAACCTTAAACATCACTTATAATGAAATAGAGGGAGTATTGATAGTGGATTCACATATTAATATACAAAGAGGGAGAAAACATATGAAAAGCGTAATAAGAAAAATTAAGTAGCTTTCTCATTATATAGATTTTAAAAAATTAACTAAACATGGGTAAAACAAATCGGGGAAAATGTTATTTAAATCCCGAACTTACAAATTTTGGCCATTTTAATCCTCGACTTCCACTGTGGCCATTAAAATCATAGACTTCTCGTTGACGTTATTTTTAAATCACTATTTTCTGTTGATTGAGTCAGATTGAGCATGTCGTCAAATCAAATTCTCTAACAGAGGAGTTAACAACCGTTTAGGATCGTTAATCGATCTTTGTTAAGTCGAAAAATGAGAATCACAAGGACAAACGACGTCGATTTGGGGATTTAGGCATATCGTTTAAGGCAGCACGACGTCGTTTGTCCTTGTGATTCTCATTTTTCGACTTAAAAGAGATTAATCAACGATCCTAAACAGTTGTTAACTCTTCTGCTAGAGGATTTGATTTAAAAATAACTTCAACGAGAAGTCTATGATTTTTATAGTCACAGTAGAAGTCGAGGATTAAAATTGCCAAAATTTATAAGTTCGGGATTTAAATAACATGTTTCTCAAACAAATCATATAATTAACTATATACTATCTCACCAGTTACGTTCAAACGCAATTACTAATTAGGTACAAAAAGATGCCTATTTTATGTTATAACAAGATCATATATCTTAATTACTTGCCACAACTAATATGATCCTATATATATCTCTATAATAACTACAATATAGAGACGAATTCTTAATAATATCAATCAATATTAATCCTTCTACCAAAAACAAATCAGTCAATATTAATCACTGAGATTTTGACTATCACACATGGGCAAGTAATTAATGGAATAGATACATCCTTGATCTTCTTTAGTGTGTATATATATAATCATTAGTCCAAACAAAGAAGAAGAATAAAGTTAAGAGACTATAAGAAAAAAAATGGCTATCACCACGAAAAGTTTAATTTCATTTGTTTTCACTGTCATCCTCATCGTATCTTATGTTAATTGTCGTATGACAACTTCTGCTCGTAGCCCTGCTGGTATGTATTTTGGTTTATTTTTATATTCTCATTTTATTTTAATTGTGAACAAAATTTTATTATGTTTTCATTGAAAATATATACATTGAGTTAATTAATTGTTTTTTAATTAATAAAAATACAATAGGTTATGGAATAAAGCAGCAGGATAGACAATGCTTCGACGATACAGAAGACTACTTATGTAATACTGGAGATGCAAAATGTCGTCGTTATTGTATAGATCTTGGTTATGCTTATGGTCACTGTTTTTTCAAGCCTGTTGCTTGTTGTTGTCAGATTTTCTGACAAATTACAATATCATTTAATTAAATAGAATGTCTTGTTATTTGCTTCAACAAATAACATCATTAATTATTTTTAAATGTTTTGAATATAGATAAAAATCGAAGATAAAATAAATTAACTTTACTAAATCGAAATTTAGTTGATTAAATTTGAGCAATAGCTTCTCTAATTAGAACAAAACATACAATTAGACTGAAATTTATCGAAATGAAATATTTTAAGGAAATAATTAAGGAAATCTCTATTATGTTATAGGCTCCGACTGGTAACATTTTTGATGTATTGGATACAACTAGGGACAATCCGGGCTACGCCCAGTCTATTTTTTACTGTGTTTTTTTTTATTGGTTTTTGACGCATGAATATTTGGTTATAATTTTTTGTTAGTTTTTAAAATTATTTACTATCCTTATTATGTTTGTTAATTGCGTTTGTCTTTTTTTACCTAGTATTTTAGGTTTTCTTCCCTAATACTTTGTAAAAACACAATTACATAGTAGCATTCGAGATTTCTGTAACTATTTTCTATTTTTTTCTCCGTTATGTTTCTTTGAGATAATAATTTGTTTTAGTTAAATCTGATCCATATCTTGATGTTTTATATATGTGATCTCTATGTGTCTTGTTTGCTTCAATCAAAGTACGCTTAATCGCTACGCTGGTTTAGAGTATTTTTATATATTTTTTTCCTCCACAAAAACTCACCATTAACCATTGACCCGGTGAACCGGTTGATCCGGTCGGGTTATGGTTAAAAAATTATTTGATTTTGGAAGTAAAATATAAAAAAATTTAGTTTGTTTTGGAAGTTATACTTTTTTACTTATTAAACGGTACACAAACACACTTAAAATTAGTTGTTATGAATTTATGATGTTTTATTAGTGTTCTTTTGGTTTTATATGGATATAGTTTTTTTTTATCTCTTTACTATTACTGTTAGTTTTTATATTTTGTTAAATTTGATATGATTATTTTTATTTTTATATTTACAAAACTGTATAATTTATATAAAATCATCGATAAATTTTAATTAATTGACCCGTGGTCGAATCCGGTAAGTCCAATAACCCGGTGACCTAAAAGGTAGTCTGGTTCGGTTTAAAAATATTGGATTAAACTGAAGCCTTTAATAAATTGATCAATTGTTCTAAATTTCTTTTAGGGAACAAAAAAAAGATAAAGCATTTTTAATATACATTTTTTGGTTTAATTATTTGCTGACATGGCATTCTCTAGATGAATTTCTTTCTGCCGAGGTGGACACTCTCAAATGCCTCAAATTGTCCCTTTTATTAATATAAATAGATTACACTGGTTGAAGATCACGGCAGAGATGAGCGAGGAGGGTAACACATAGGCCCATATAGATAACACATCAAAGAAAAGTGTTGGACTGCGTGAAAAAATTGTGGGCTAGGCCTATATAGACAACAAATAATTCGGGTTAAATATAATATAGTTTTTAGTTTAATATATGAAGTTTTGGGTTATAAAATTGGAAAGTTTTTACAAAATACGACAAATTTTCTTTTATTTTTTTGTAAAATACATTTTTTTTATCCTGAATAATACCTCGTATTTTCAATTATTTGTCGATTAGTACTCAATATGGCCCTATTAGAAATGTTTCAAGCTAAAACATAATTGAAAATATTGTTATGTTTTAAATGAAGCGAAAAAAAATCTGAGCTAAACTATTTATAGAAGAAAAATAAACTTATCTTTTTGACTCTTCCAATAATACATGAACTATTAAACATTTCCTAGTTATTAGATAAACGAAAACGACCGGTGAGTTTTGCATAGTTTTTTCACATATGGTGATTATAATTTAGAAATTCTATTTCACTCTAGTTATTCCTTTAAAAAATATTTTTGAAAATATATACCTATATGATCTCAAAATATACATATTGTTAAATTTTGAAAAATGTGGTTTGATTTTGGTTTTAGAATATCATATCATTTCATTGGTCAAAATTTGAATTCTTGTGTTAATTGTTAAAATCTGGAAAATATATATTGCTAAATAATGTATGTTTTCATATATAATTTAATTTGATGGGAAAGAAAAGTGGAAGTAGTAGACAAAGATGGAGGAGGAAGGCATGATTTTGTAGTGTGTTATGTAAGTTCAAGGATTGAAAAATTTTTATGACGATAGATAATAAGAGAAAAAACGGAGATTTATAGGAGGTATGTCGGATAAAAGACATGCCTGAGAGGTGTGAGGGATGATTACGATAAAAATGGTTAATTAATAGAATATTATTATTTTGTGTATTAAATAATTATCTTTTTGTAGTGCAAGGATTATTTGGGAAGCCAAAAAAATATGTGTAATGTATTTATCTTGTACAAGAAAATTTAGTTGGTGTATTTTTGGCGTTTAAAACCTTACAACACTAATCAATTTGGTTAGTCTTGTTAAAAGTGGTATAGCATGTGTTTGAAATCGGAAATATTTCAAAAAATCAAAATTAGCGGACAAAAAATTAAAAATGAAGTATTATTTGTGTAGCAAAAATGTTCATGTTTTTCTTCCAAAAAGAAGTTGAAGTATATTTGGTGATTTTCTTTTCATAAAATTAATATAATATTCATAGATGGTTAAAACATTATCAAAGAAATGCCAACTACTCTTGCATTAGATATAAACAATTTTTTCAAAGAAAATAACAACAAATTGTACAAAATGACGAACAATACATGTGGACAATTTACTGATACAAATTTATTTATGAAGTTTAGAATACACTTTCTAAAATTTATAATTGATATTTTATACATTCTGCATGTGCTACTTAATATATATTATGTATTTTACAAACTCATCATGTTCTACCAAATTTATAAGTTTTTTTTTCTTTTACGGTTATTTAGAATACCAATCTCAATAAAAAATTTAAATACATGTTCTAATATATACTCATGTCCTAACTCCTAACAATGTTAAAATGTTAGAAAACGTATTCTTAAAATTTATAATACTAATAAGTAATAACATAACAAAAGAATAACAAAATTCAATGTTAAAAAAGGAAATTTAGCAAAATTCAAAGTTTTCTCATATATTTTTAAATCCAAAAAACTAAAGACTAAACGTAACCCCTTAAATACTATACTTTAAATGCAAAATAGTAAATCCAAACCTTAAAATATTCTAAAAACTAATATAAAGTATTGTAGTTATGTCAATTAATGCTATTATAAAAAATTTGTGTAGTGTGAATTTGTTCATAAAGCTTGTTTTTAGTGTTTTTTTTTTTTTTTGTCAACGCTTGTTCTTAGTGTTATGTTATTATATTTCGCTATTTCTCATTAATGTTTTCATTTTTGTTAATAAGTTGTTATGAAATTGAGTTTTATTCCTTTTTCTTTATTTTTTTATTCCTTATTTCTCTGTTAATAATTTACTTCAGCTCATTATTTCTTTTGCTATTGAGTTTGTATTCCTTTTTCTTTCTTTTTTTTTTGTATTGACTTTTCAAGTCTAACAAACAAATACATTTTTTAATTTATGAATTATCCAATGTACATCAAAGTTGACTTTTACCATTCATATCATGTTTAAATTTTAAACACATATACTTGCAGTTATAATATTTTTCAATAATGGTTAAGTTAATCATTGGAATGACTTTGTTTAGTCACCAATAATTATTTGACAATGGACAGAACGACAAAGCCAGCACAAATGATAACATCAATAAGGTTCCTAGAGCTATCAGAGCACAACCACATTGCCTCATTGCCTCATTCTTAAAGAGAGTGGCAAACACGTTGGGGTTTTAATTCTTCCATGGACAAACAAACTTATCATTGACAAAACATTTTAGTTCAAAAAATTGATATTAAACTAGTTAGTTGACCAAAATGGTATATCAACATGGTACATCAATGTTGATAATTGCTAAATATAAAATTGGAAGTGGCTTGTAACGTTCTCTAAACGTTCTTGCACGTCTCACACAGACATGCTTACACGATCCATGACACCAGGGAATGTGTAGCTGTACTTAGAGAAAAGCTTTTGCTATATAAACCCATGCACCCATACTTAACAATACAAACCAAAACAAGAAACACTTACCAACGTAGTTAAGCGTTGGTGGAGAAAAGCTAAATCAAGATGAGATCTTCTTATAAGATGGGACCTTCTGCCCATCTCATTTCCGCTCTAGGAGTTATCATCATGGCAACAATGGTTGCTGCATATGAGCCATACACGTACAGTTCTCCACCACCGCCATATTCTGCACCATCTCCTAAAGTAGAATATAAATCACCCCCAACACCATATGTTTCTCTACCACCACTTCCGTCTGTCACTCCATCGCCTGAGGTTGACTATAAATCTCCTCCACCACCGGCTTACAGTTCTCCACCACCACCATATTACTCTCCTTCCCCAAAGGTTGACTACAAGTCTCCTCCACCACCATATGTTTACAGTTCTCCACCACCACCATACTACTCTCCATCACCAAAAGTAGACTACAAATCTCCCCCTACACCATATGTCTACAGCTCCCCACCACCACCGTACTACTCTCCAGCCCCTAAGGTTGACTACAAGTCTCCTCCACCACCATATGTTTACAGTTCTCCACCACCACCATACTACTCTCCAGCCCCTAAGGTTGACTACAAATCTCCTCCACCACCGTATGTCTACAGTTCCCCACCACCACCATACTACTCTCCAGCTCCAAAGGTCGACTACAAATCTCCTCCACCACCGTACGTCTACAGTTCCCCACCACCACCGTACTACTCTCCGTCCCCAAAGGTTGACTACAAGTCTCCTCCTCCACCATATGTCTACAGTTCTCCACCACCACCATACTACTCTCCAGCTCCTAAAGTATACTACAAGTCCCCTCCACCCCCATATGTTTACAGCTCCCCACCACCACCATACTACTCTCCATCCCCTAAGGTTGTGTACAAATCTCCTCCTCCCCCATATGTTTACAGTTCCCCACCACCAGCGTACTACTCTCCATCGCCTAAGGTGGATTACAAGTCTCCTCCACCACCATATGTTTACAGTTCCCCACCACCGCCATACTATTCTCCATCCCCTAAGGTAGCCTACAAGTCTCCTCCACCACCATATGTGTACAGTTCTCCACCACCACCATATTATTCACCTTCACCTAAAGTACACTACAAATCTCCTCCACCACCATATGTTTACAGTTCTCCACCACCTCCATACTACTCACCTTCTCCTAAAGTACACTACAAATCTCCACCACACCCACATGTATGTGTGTGTCCACCACCTCCTCCATGTTATTCCCCATCTCCAAAGGTCGTATACAAGTCTTCTCCTCCCCCATACGTCTATAACTCTCCACCACCACCATATTACTCTCCATCTCCTAAGGTTGTATACAAGTCTCCTCCACCACCATATGTTTACAGTTCTCCACCACCACCATATTACTCTCCAACACCTAAGGTTCACTACAAGTCTCCTCCACCACCGTATGTTTACAGCTCTCCACCACCACCATACTATTCTCCATCCCCTAAGGTTGTATACAAGTCTCCTCCTCCTCCATATGTCTATAGTTCTCCACCACCACCATACTACTCTCCATCCCCTAAGGTAGACTACAAGTCTCCTCCACCACCATATGTTTACAGTTCCCCACCACCACCGTACTACTCTCCATCCCCTAAGGTTGTATACAAGTCTCCTCCTCCACCATACGTCTACAGCTCTCCACCACCACCATACTACTCTCCATCCCCAAAGGTAGACTACAAGTCTCCTCCACCACCATATGTTTACAGTTCCCCACCACCACCGTACTATTCTCCATCCCCTAAGGTTGTATACAAGTCTCCTCCTCCACCATACGTCTACAGCTCTCCACCACCACCATATTACTCTACGAGCCCCTAAGGTTGACTACAAGTCTCCCCCACCACCGTATGTTTACAGTTCTCCACCACCACCATACTACTCGCCAGCCCCTAAGGTAGACTACAAGTCTCCTCCAGCACCATACGTCTACAGCTCTCCACCACCACCATATTACTCTCCCGCCCCTAAGGTTGACTACAAGTCTCCCCCACCACCGTATGTTTACAGTTCTCCACCACCACCATACTACTCGCCAGCCCCTAAAGTAGACTACAAGTCTCCTCCACCACCCTATGTTTACAGCTCTCCACCACCACCATACTACTCTCCATCCCCTAAGGTAGATTACAAGTCTCCTCCACCACCATATGTTTACAGCTCCCCACCACCACCATCATACTCTCCATCTCCTAAGGTAGACTACAAGTCTCCTCCACCACCATATGTTTACAGTTCCCCACCCCCACCGTCATACTCACCTTCTCCAAAAGTTGAGTACTAAGCTTCACCCCCACCTTCCTATTTCTTGAAACAGAAAATGTGGATTCTTAAATAAGCTACTGAGTTTCAGTTGATGTAATACTTTCTTTTGTTCTTGTTGCTACTTGTATCCTATAATTTTTAATTTTCTTGGTACTGATTTTTATATTTTGTAATGAAACCTTCACTTGGTTTCATCTGTTTTCTTTGATTTGTATAATGGTTGCTTGCAATCTATATGAAGTCCTCTAAAAATTTGAACTTTATAGTCCGTACGCTTGAAGGCAATCCTTAAACACGAGTCTTGTATATGGACTGCATACCTAAATTACATGTATTATTTTTATTTTATTATGTTTTTAACGTTTAAAATCCTTAAGTATTTAACTCAAGGATGTTTTGTTTTCCTAATCACCTAAATCTGGTATAGATAATATATAAAGAATACTCTAAAGAAAAACTATTACGAGTAACACATCAATTAAAATGTGTAATCATAAAAATTATAACAATTAATACAGAGTGTCCTTTTTATATTAATACTTGGAAAAACAAAGTGATGAATTGTTGGTGTCCAAAATCTTATTTTTCGTTCTTCAGGATTTCATTTTCATGCAAGAAGTTCAATTCTCACATAAATGTTAGCATATGATATGGTTAGGTTATCGAATTCTAAAATGCTACACACTTTTATATGTCACAAGTGCAATATAGCTAACATATATCTTTATAGTATGCACATAGTGTACTGTTAAGCCGCAAAGAGTGTAGAGATCATTGGAACATTACGAGCTGATTTGGTTTTGGCTAAAGATATAGATTACACATAGAAATTTATTTAGTTTCCTTTTAAACTTAGTTGACAACACCATACTAAACGTTCAAAACACAACCTAAATTAAAGACTCATGAACTATGCTTCAATCTTTCTTAACACTATCTTGAGCAACATAGCCAGTTTCCTCTATTTCCTTATTTTTCTTTTGTTCTTCCTCTGTTTTTTTCTTCTTCTTCCTCCTCTCATCTCTCTCTGCCTTCTTCTTCTTTTCTTCCTCGGCCAACTTCTTGGCTTTCTCCTTCTCCTCCTCCAAAGACTTAACCAAACGCTTAAGACAAACATATGCATCGTCTTCATCAGATTTTGGCATCAAATTCTCAGCGACATCAGCTGGAGACATGTCGGTTTCCTCCAACAACCGCTCAATTTCTCCATACAAGTTATGTGACTCAATCTCCAAGTAGTTCTTAGCCAAAACCTTGAATGCTTCAAATCTACAATAAGACATCTCAATGTGGTTGTCCATTCTTCCTCTACGTATCAATGCTGGATCAAGATTATCAACAAAGTTGGTTGTAAACACTATGATCTTCTCTCCACTACAAGCTGACCATAACCCATCAATGGCGTTTAATAAACCTGACAAAGTAACCTTACTCTCCCTCTCACTTCTTTCTCTCTTCAACAACTTCTCAGCTTCCTTCTTCTTTTCTTCATCTTCTTCATCCTCATCTTCCTCCTTCTTCTTCTTTCTTTGGCCCGTAAGATCAAGCGAACAATCGATATCTTCAATCACAACAATAGACTTCCCTTTTGTGTCCAACATTAGCTTCTTCAACTCCGAGTTATCCTTCACCGTAGTGAGCTCAAGATCATATACATCATACTCCAAGAAGTTCGCTATTGCAGCTATCATCGTAGATTTCCCTGTCCCGGGCGGTCCAAACAAGAGATAACCTCGTTTCCATGGCTTCCCAACCTTCATATAGTAATCTTTCCCTTTAGTAAACTTTATCAAATCCTTCTTGATCTCATCTTTCTTTTCAAGATCCATAGCCAAAGTCTCGAACGTAGCAGGATGTTCAAAAGGAACGTTGCTCCATCTTCCTTCCCTCCAAGAGGAATAATCTTGACTTGAATTATTAGTGTAAAGCTTCCTCTCTCTGTTCTTTAACCCAATCTCTTTCCCTACTCTCATAACATGATCAAGATAAGTCGTTGTGATCATATCTCTATCCCGGTTGTGGAAACTTAGAGTCAAGTACCTTTTCTCGGTCGAATTAGATTCATTATCACTCTTCCTCACACTCAAAGACCATACCACCTTCACACCTTGGAACACATCTTCAACTGCTTCATGATCATCCAAACTAAGCACCAACGACTTGCTGTTTTTGGATTCATTGGCCTTTAACCTTTGTGCACGAGCGGTCGATTTCGAGGACAAGTAGTTGCGGATGGAGTCATAAGCTTGGCTTTTCTTGAGACCTTTATCTTCTGTATATTCAGTAAATCTGATGTGAACAGAGTTTGAGACCAAACCAATCATCTTGTAAAAACATTTCTCCAAGTAGTCTCTGATTTGGTACGGCACAAACTGTCTGTACATTGACCAGAAGAACATAAGACTCGCCATGGTCGTGCCGGTGAAACCCCATATTGAACCGGCCTCAAGCATCTTTGTGTGTTTGTTTAATTCTCTTGGTGACTTTGAGTTGTGCTTTCACTATAGGAATCTTTAAAAGTCTTTAGTGGTTAGGTGTAGAGAAGTAGATCTTATACGTAGGCTTTGCTCATGTGAACGTGTGACTTGTGTGTGAGAAACTTAAAGTCATTATTGTTAGAAAAAAATCAGGAAAGAAAAATATTGTAACCACTCATTTTCTATCTATCCTACTTTTGTTACAACTTTCGAATGTGTCATGAAATGCCACAAAGGTTGTATTGGTGTTTTAGTAATATATATATTATGATGAAATTTCTGGTTCGTACTGATATTATTTTCACGTGAAGTGTGAACACCAAAATGATTCTAAGCTTTTAGCAATTATATTGACGTGTATGAGTTTTCATTTCTTTTCTAACCACACTTGAATCATTTTTTTTGGATCCATCTTTGATTAAAGTCTACACAAACTTTTTTTTTCTTTGTGGAAAAACTTTTGTTTTCTTTCCATTTACTCATTTCTTTCTGAAAAAAACATACATATATTTTACATTTTCCAAAAAAAAAGAAAGAAAGAAAATGAAATAAGAGAAAACTGCGATCTACAATAATTTATTTTTTAATAATTGGGTTTTTGTTTTTGCTAAATTGTGAATATTTTATTGATAATGAAAATAGTTTTAATTACAATCAAATATTGAAACTTATACAAATGGTTCTATGGTAAAGAAAAAAAACATGGAATCATAAAAGATAGTTAAACCAAATTTTTGGTACATCTATTCAACTAAGAGCATGTGTATTAGCAGCTCTTTGAGCCGTTCCCCATCATATAATTTCAAAATATAAATCAACAAAAAAAAAAAAGTGGAGGATGTTCCTTAAAACGCGATGTCTTTTTAGTTTGTTTCTTCACTATTCGCGGGTCTCACTAACACGTGGCGGTTCGCGATTGGTTGCTTTTTCTTTTGAATTTTTGTTTTTTTTAATCTAAAAATAATAATAAAAAATTAAAATTAGTATTGTTAAGGACAATTTTTTAGAGACACCAATGCATATGGTCTAAGCAATGAAGCTACGAGAACAAGATGAAGCGATCGATTACGTTTTTGTTTTCTTTCCCGAAAGAGTTACAATCTAATAAAATTGATTTCTTGACCATAAAACAGAGAACTTATCATAGTCATAGAGCTTGTTTTTGTTTTCTTTTCCACTTGGATGCTTGTAATAAAGGGAATGTATAGTAAGTGCCGATGAATTGAGTCACATTGGAACCGGATATTAACTCTCAAAGGAACCGGGTTCAACCTTGTTGGAAGATGGTTTGCGTCTATGGATTCGGTTCAAGATTTAGAACTCTCTATCTCAATTTTTAAGATTTCCTTAAATTTGATTTCATATATCCGAGGGGTGCATATAATATAAACAAGATTTTTATGTAAAATAAACTTCACACGGTCAAAATATCAAAGTGCATGTGAAACCCCATATTGCTCCGGCCTCAAGCTTCTTTGTACGTATTTGTTTACATGCATGAGAAGTATCATGCAAGTTAGAAAATCATATAGAAATCGATGAGGTAGGTAGAGAAAATCTTATTAGATAAAAATTGCTATGTAGAAGTTTCATTTTAAAAATGTTCAAATTCTAAGTCATCATCCTCTGCTTGCTTCTTCTTCTTCTTCCTTTCTTCCGCAGCTTTCTTCTTCTTCTTCCTCCTCTCATCTCTCTCTGCCTTCTTCTTCTGTTCTTCCTCGGCCAACATCTTCGCTTTCACTTTCTCTTCCTCCAAAGACTTAATCAAACCCTCAAGGCAAATATCAGCATCTTCTTCATCAGATTTTGGCATCAAATTCTCAGCAACATCAGCCGGAGACATGTCAACTTCCTCCAACAACCTCTTGACTTCTCCATACAAGTCATGTGACTCAATCCCCAAGTAGTTCTTGGCCAAAAACTTAAACGCTTCAAACTTGCAATAAGACATCTCAATATGATTGTCCATTCTTCCTCTACGTATCAATGCTGGATCAAGATTATCAACAAAGTTCGTTGTGAACACTATGATCTTCTCTCCACTACAAGATGACCATAACCCATCAATGGCGTTTAATAGCCCTGACAAAGTCACCCGACACATTGTCCCATCTCTTTCTTTTTTTAACCTCTTCTCAAACTCATCATCTTCAAAGTCTTCTTCGTCATCTTCCTCATTTTTCGACCTTCTCTGCCCCGCAAAATCAATAGTACAATCAATATCTTCAATCAAGACAATAGACTTCTCTGTTGTGTCCAACAAGATTCTCTTCAAATCTGAATTATCTCTCACTGCCGTTAACTCAAGATCATACACATCATACTCCAAGAAATTCGCCATCGCAGATATCATTGTCGATTTCCCTGTCCCGGGCGGTCCATACAAGAGATAACCTCTCTTCCATGACTTACCAACCTTCTTGTAATAATCTTTCCCTTTAGTAAAATTAATCAAATCTTTCTTAATCTTTTCTTTTCAGGATCCATAGCCAAAGTCTCAAAAGTTGCAGGATGGTTAAAAGGAACACTCTTCCATCTACCGTCAACCGAAGAACAATATGAATTTGAATTGTTAGTGTAAAGCTTCCTCTCTCTCTTCTCTAATCCAATCTCTTTCCCTACTCTCATAACATGATCAAGATAACTTGTTGTGATCATCTCTCTATAACGATTGTGAAAGCTCAAAGTCAAGTACCTTCCTTCCTCAGATCCGCTTCTACGGTTACTTTGAGACGTATTCACGCTTGAAGACCACTTCATCTTCACACCTTGGAACACATCTTCAACTTCCTCGTGATCATCCAAACTAAACACCAAAGATTTGCTGTTTCTTGATTCATTGGCCTTTAACCTCTTGGCACGAGCAGTTGATTTCGAGGATAAGTAGTTTCGTATAGCATCGTAGGCTTGGCTTTTCTTGAAGATACCTCTATCGTCTGTGACTGTGTATTCAGTGAATTTTATGTCGACAGTGTATGAGACCAAACCGATCATCTTGTAAAAATACTTCTCCAAGAAACCATGGATTTGGTATGGCACAAACTGTCTGTACATTGACCAGAAGAACATAAGACTTGCCATCGTCGTACTTGTTAAACCCCATATTGTTCCGGTCTCGAGCATCTTTGTGTAATTGTGTTTTGTCGAATTCTTTAGCCAAAGAAACAAACACAAATACTCTTTATATATCTTTTTTTTGTTTGTCTAGGGTTTCCCTTTTTTTTTTCTTTGCTTTCTTAGTTTTGAGAAGTTTTCCAAAAGAAAATAAAAATTTGGAAAACTACTACTCATCAAAGTTCATTGTTTTAGTACGTGTGTTGTAGACATCCTACAAATTAATAGATATCCTAATGCTAATGTAAAACCTCTATAAATTAATAATGTTGAGATCTTGATACAGTATTTTATTAACTTATAGTGATATTGTTATATTGAGATTTTGATATTTTATTAATGTTTTTTTGTTTGGTAATGGATATTTTATTAATGTTGAGATCTATAAGTTAATATTTATTATTTTACACTAAATATCAGTATAAATTTATATTTATTATTTTATAGTGTAATGTGTAAATTTAATAACTATTAATTTATATTGGTATATTTTTATTGTTAATTTTTTTTCGAAATTTCACAATTTGAAATTAAATTTTATATTAATCAAAGATAATTTGATTCCATCTTTTAAGGGGAGTTATTGGGAGAAAAAATTTTTTGAGTTTAAATTATATTGTTATTGGTTTATGAATTCTTAGATTTTTACTAAAGTTTTTTGTTATTGGTATATGTATTTTGTAATTATATTTCAAATGATTTGTTTTTACAAAAAATGAGTATTTATTGATTTTCTAATTCTAGTGTTATTGGGAATTTTATTTATTTATTTGGTCATTAAAAACAACTTCCAAAATACCGCACTTATTATAAATATTTGTAAAATCTATCATATGTATAATCTATACTAAACTCTAAAAATCTCGATAAACATTGGTTTAGAATCTACAGGTTTTTTTGAAAATCTTAAAATAAACTCAACCTCCCAATAACTTATGTGTAAACAAAAAATTCGAGGAAGAGCAATGTGATGTGTCAACGCATAAACTCAACAACAAGAACGATTTGTTGCATGCTATAATACGTTTAATGGCTCTTGTTGTTGTTGTTTATGACCTATATATAGATTAGTGATACATTGAGTGAGAGAAAGAAAATGAATTCATTTTTTTAATAAACATAAATATTTTATAAATTTGAAATATAGATTTCAAGGATTAAATCCCAACTTAAAATTTATTCTGCAATACCAAACTATATAAACTTTAACACACAATAATTCTAGCTATAACTATTTTTTGCTAAAATAGTTTTAGTTGATACCATTTGCTTCTGCCCCCTTCACCTTCTTCTCCTCACTCTCTATTTTTTTCTTCTTCTCTTCTTCCTCTGTTTTCTTCTTCTCTGTTTCTTCCTCTGCTTTCTTCTTATTTCTCGCTTCTTTCTCTGTTTTCTTCTTCTCTTCTTCCTCAGCCAACTTCTTTGCTTTTTCCTTCTCTTCCTCCAAAGTTTTGACCAAGCGCTTGATACAAAGATCTGCATCTTCTTCATCAGATTTAGGCATCAAAGTCTCAGCTACATCCGCTGGAGACATATCGGTTTCTTCGAGCTTTCTTTCGATCTCTTCAAACAAATCATGAGTTTCAATCTCTAAGTAGTTCTTGGCCAAAACCTTAAATGCTTCAAACTTGCAATAAGACATCTCAACATGGTTGTCCATTCTTCCTCTACGTATCAATGCCGGATCAAGCTTATCCACAAAATTAGTTGTGAACACTATGATCTTCTCACTACTACAAGCTGACCATAACCCATCAATGGAGTTTAATAACCCTGATAGAGTAACTTTACTCAGCTTCTCATCTTTTTCTCGCTTCGACTTCTTCTCATCTTCTTTCTTTTCCTCTTCATCGTCTTCCTCCTTTTTCTTCTTTCTCTGCCCGGTAAGTTCAAGCGAGCAATCGATATCTTCAATAACAATGACAGACTTACCACTTGTATCCAGCAACAGCTTCTTCAGCTCTGAGTTATCTTTCACAGTCGTTAGCTCAAGATCATACACATCGTAGTCCAAGAAGTTTGCTATTGCAGCTATCATCGTCGATTTCCCTGTCCCGGGCGGTCCAAACAAGAGATAACCGCGCTTCCATGGCTTTCCAACCTTCCTATAGTACTCTTCTCCTTTACTAAACTTTATCAGATCCTTCTTAATCCCTTCTTTCTTTAAAGGATCCATAGCCAAAGTCTCAAACGTAGCCGGGTGATGAAAAGGAACATTACTCCACTTTGCAGTTCTCCAAGAGTACCAATCTTGACTCGAGTTATTAGTATAAAGCTTCCTCTCTCTGTTCTTCAACCCAATAGCTTTCCCTTCTCTCAAAACATGATCAAGATAAGTCTCAATGACCATCCCTCTATGTTGCCTATGGAAAGTAAGCGTAAAATACCTTCTCTCGTCCGAGATGCTTCGACCATAGTTAGACTGAGTTTGAGTCACTTTCACATTTGAATACCACTTCACCTTCACACCTTCAAACTCATCTTCAATTTCCTGGTGATCATCCATACTAAGCACCAAAGATTTGCTGTTTTTCGATTCGTTGGCCTTTAATCTCTTCGCAAGAGCCGTTGATTTCGAGGACAAGTAGTTTCGTATAGTGTTATAGGCTTGGCTTCTCTTGAGACCTTCATCTGTGTACTCAGTGAATTTGATGTGAACGTTAGGAGAGATCCATCTTATCATCTTGTAGAAGTATCTCTCCACGTAGGCTCGGAGATGAGGTGGGACGAATTGTTTGTACATCGCCCAGAAGAACATAAAGCTCGTCATGGTCGTGCCAGTTAAACCCCATATTACTCCTGTCTGAAGCATCTTCTTGTGTTGCTTCTGTCCCACGGAACTAGTTCCTTGTGTTCCACGAAACTTTTTGTGTGTTGATCTTAAGGACATTAAAGTGTGTTCTCTTGTTTGGTTTTTCATTTCTCCATTGCCACTCACTCTCTATTTATCATACCTTTTGAGTTTCCAAAGAAGATACCACGAAAGCTCTGATTAATTTAGGGAAACTTAATTACTTATCATATGTATGTTTAATATTAATATAGTGTGGAATTTTTGCGATTATTTTGTTTCTTAACTAGTTTTTAAATTACTTTTAGGATATATAATGTGACTAAGTTTGTCGTTTACGAAATTTAGTCTCTAGGATTAGGTGAAGTGTTTAAATATTTGTTCTTGGGATTATGCGAGGAGCCAGCCACTTAAGAGTCAATATATATATATTTAAAAATATATATTTCTTAATAAAGTCATTATACTATTTTTTCCTTCTAACCTAATTAATTATCAACTGTAGTAAATTGATATGGGAAATATCTCTAAGAAAAACATCAACTTAATTATTTAAAATGGTGAACAACATAAATTTTATTTGCAGTTGATTAAATATCTAACTTTATTTAGAAAATCAATAACGATTGATATTAAACATATTAAAAATGAATGACTCTACATGCATAGTAAAATTATGTTATCTTTCTAGAAATGAATGATGAAAAAAGCTTTTGAGTTCGCTAACAAATAAAAGTATATGGTAATCCAATATATTTGAACAATTCTCTAAAATAACAAAAAAAAAAGATTTCAACGATGTTTTATTTCTTAACCTAGACTTGCAAATGGTGAAATGAGATTACCAACAAAATGACGATTAAAATGTATTAAAGTAAATTTTAGAGATGATAAGAGCAAATTACTTGTGGCAATTTGATAATGAATTTAGGACTAATTCACTAATATGATAGTAATTCTTTTTCTTATGACAAAAAAAAAATAGTAATTCATTTTGCAATTTTTCACAAATCTATACTATTAAAAGGGGAGCATTTTTTAAAGGTGTATCCAAACAGATTAAATAGAAAAAATGAAATAAAATGTAATCCTAAACCTATAGCCAAACAAAATTAATGACAGATTTTCAAATGAAAAAATATGCTTTAAAATAAATAAAAAATCAAACTAATAACTAACCAATATTCATGGAAATCATAATAAATTTGTTACCATAAAATGTGGCCTATTAAATTCGAATTTTTTTAAAGATTATATAATGTTTTAAACATTTATTTTACCTAATTTAAACTAATACAATTCAAAACATTTTAATTTCAAAAAATTGGAAACTTTTAAAATAAATTGATATGTATAGTATTTTAAATTGTGTATATGTAAACAGATTAAATTAGGTAAATAAACGTTTAAAATAAATTAGGTCCAAGGAAAGATTATAATACTATAAATATCTAAATTCTATAGAAGTTTAGGTATTATTAATATTTACTCTTTTAAAAGGTTTTAAAATATTATAAATATTTAAACTACATGTAAAGTTGAAAATATTAGAAATATTTAAACTCAATTAAAATATTTTAAGTTTAAGCATTATTAAATTATATATTAAAATTTTCAAATATCTTGAAGACAGCAAAATATATTTTCAATTGAATTAAATATGCTTTAAAATGTATATAAGAAAATCAAAACTAATAACTAACTCAAATTCATGGAAATCATAATAAATCCGTTACCATAAAATGAGGCCTATTAAATTAGAAATTGTGTATTTGTAAACATATTTTATAGTTTGGATGCTTATTAAGTGAAATCAATCAAAGGAAACATATTTGAAACATATTATGTTTTCAAAGGAAACATATTTTAAACATTACCCAATTCACCTAAAATCGAATGAATTGATATTTTTGACATTTATTCGATTTCAAAGTTTAATAGCTTGCTAAAAATATAATTGATTACATTAGTTTAATATATGGATCTGTCTTCGTATCAATCCAAATATTATGATGAAACCATTATTATTACAAATATTCCGAAATTTGATGAAACCAAATCGTTATAAATATGAGTTATAAAGATTATATCAAATAATTATATTCACAAATATATCCCGCACGTATGTGCGGGTCTAAATCTAGTTTCTAATAAGGGATCAATTATACTTAACTTACTTTTGCATTTAAATTTTATTTAGAAATACCTTGCCAAAGTATTCAATCTTACACAATGAACTAAATTCATCAAGGCCTCACTTTTTTTTGTTCATATCATTTTAGACAGTTGCAACCATTTGTCTTAGAAACGTCACCGTTTTGCTCCTTGCCTTTCACTTTCTCATTCTTCTCTTCTTCCTCTGTCTTCTTCTTCTCCTCTGCTTCCTTCTCTGCTTTCTTCTCCTTCTCTTCTTCCTCTTCTTTCTTCTTCTTCTCTGCTTCCTCTGCTTTCTTCTTCTTTTTCACTTCCTTCTCTGCTTTCTCCTTCTCTTCTTCCTCAGCCAACTTCTTTGCTTTGTCCTTCTCTTCCTCCAAAGTCTTTACCAAGCGCTTGATGCAAATATCTGCATCTTCTTCATCAGATTTGGGCATCAAAGTCTCAGCAACATCCGCTGGAGACATATCGGTTTCTTCGAGTTTCCTCTCGATTTCTTCATACAAATCATGTGTTTCAATCTCTAAGTAGTTCTTAGCCAAAACCTTAAATGCTTCAAACTTGCAATAAGACATCTCAATATGGTTGTCCATTCTTCCTCTACGTATCAATGCTGGATCAAGCTTATCCACAAAATTAGTTGTGAACACTATTATCTTCTCACCACTACAAGCTGACCATAACCCATCAATAGAGTTTAGTAACCCTGACAAAGTAACCTTGCTTTGCTTTTCTTCCACGTTTGGTTTCTTCTCTTCTTCCTTCTTCTTCTTCTTCTCTTCATCATCTTCTTCATCATCGTCTTTTTTCTTCTTTCGCTGCCCCGTAAGTTCAAGAGAGCAATCAATATCTTCAATCACAATGATAGACTTACCTGTTGTATCCAGCAACAACTTCTTCAGCTCTGAGTTATCCTTCACAGTCGTCAGCTCAAGATCATAAACATCATAGTCCAAGAAATTCGCTATAGCAGCTATCATCGTAGATTTCCCTGTCCCGGGCGGGCCAAACAAGAGATAACCTCGCTTCCATGGCTTCCCAACCTTATTGTAATAATCTTTCCCTTTGCTAAACTTGATCAAGTCTTTCTTGATCCCTTCTTTCTTGACAGGATCCATAGCCAAAGTTTCAAACGTAGCCGGGTGATGAAAAGGAACGTTACTCCACTTTCCTGCACTCCAAGGATACCATTCTCGACTCGAGTTATTAGTGTAAAGCTTCCTCTCTCTCTTCTTCAGCCCAATATCTTTGCCTTCTCTCAAAACATGATCAAGATAAGTCTCGATGATCATACCTCGGTGTCTCCTATGGAAAGTAAGCGTAAAGTATCTTCTCTCGTCTGAGATGCTTCGACCATAACTATGTTGAGGTTGACTCACTTTCACATTAGAATACCACTTCACCTTAACACCTTCAAACTCATCTTCAATTTCCTCATGATCATCCATACTAAAGACCAAAGATTTGCTATTTTTCGTCTCGTTGGCCTTTAATTTCCTCGCAAGAGCCGTTGACTTTGAGGCTAAGTAGTTTCGTATGGAGTCGTAGGCTTGGCTTCTCTTGAGACCTTCTTCTGTATACTCAGTGAATTTGATGTCAACGTAATAAGAGATCCATCCAATCATCTTGTGGAAGTACTTCTCCACGTAGACTCGGAAATGTTGAGGAACGTATTGTTTGTACATCGCCCAAAAGAACATAAAGCTCGTCACTGTCGTGCCTGTTAATCCCCATATCGCTCCGGTCTCAAGCATATCTTCTTGTCTTGTCGCTTGTGTCTCACGTAACCTCTTGTTTGTATTACACGAAACTATATATATGAGGTGTATGTGTTTCTCTAAGTGTTGGTTTCATTTCTCCATTCTCACTCACTCTCTATTTATCATATTCTTGAGTTTCTTGAGGAAGGTACCTCGAAATCTCTAATGAAGTTTCAGAAACTGATCACATATGTGTTTAGTATTAGTATGATGTGGAAACTTTTACAATTGTTTTGTTTTGTAGCTAGTTTTGAAGTATATTATTACAATAGTAATGTCACTAGCTAGCTAGGCTTTGTCGTTTACTATCTTTGTCTCTAGTATACGTGAAGTGCTTAGAAACTTGTCGACGATATGAATTGTGGCTTTGCTCTTTGGAAACATGCGAGGAGCCACTTAAATATTTTTAAGAGTATAATATTATGTAAAGTATGAGTCATGTATGTTATAAGTCTAGTCAACTGCCGTAAGCTTAGGTTACAAGTTTGAAATATTTTGTTTGTTTATGAGGAAAACACCTTAATAGGCTAAGCCAAAGTGATTACGAAAGGTGTCTTCTTCGTTTCTTTATTGGTTAGTCTATGAACGTTGAAACTTATTTTCTAACGTGAAAATACATTTTTGAGAGAAATTAAAATAATCGTGGTGATTTTGGCTGTTTATAGTTCGGCTATAGGTTTTAAACTGATCGATAAATATGTTAAAATTATTTTGCAGTTAATAAAATATTTTGGTTCGGTTTGGTTATCGTTTTACTAAAAAGAATTTAAAAATAAAACCGAAAAACAATAATTAGGCCATTTTTAACAAAATAAAAATTAAGTTTTCATCAACAATGGCATTAAAACAAGTAATTCGAATTTTATTTAAAAGTAAGCGAAAAACCGGACTTAAAAAAAAAACAGAAAAAACATGGCTAACATCTGTTAATTGACCGAAAACCAAATCGAACCAGATCAACATTTATTTAGTTAATCTCGGCAAACTTCAAATTTACTTTCGCTAAAGGCTAACCAAAAGAACCGAACGAATCCAAAGAACCGAAATCTTATGACTAGAAGATATATAAGAGCAATATTATTTTAGAGCTCTTAAGTTTTGCTCTTAATAATATTTTAGTGTTAAAATTCTAAAAGACTCGATTATTGGCTCTTAAGAGACCAACTTTTTGTTATATAAAATTTTCTTGTTGAAATCTTTAATATATTATAGGAGAGTTCTCTTTCCATTTATGGTGTCCACCTAAGTATCCATATAATCAACATTATTTATTTTATGTTGGACATGTAGTTATACACTTGTATCCGTTCTAGTTTCTCATGTGGAACCATAGAAGCAACCAATATTCAAAAAATCGCTAGTCATTAGCTAGACGCTTGATAGAGACCTAGCATATAAGCGGGATTAATCGTTTGATAATGGGTTCTAATCGGTTTTAAACGTTGATTATTTTCCAAATAATTATGATAATTATTATTTTTCACTGAATATTGACTCTAACTAAATTGAAAACATTCAAAATATAAGACAACATCTCGGAATCTTTATCATTATTTATATAATTTTCTTCCTATTTTCCATTTTTACGGCTAGCAAGTATTAATATTTATTAATTTTATTAAATGTTTTGTCTTTCTCACTTTTCTTCTTCTTCGATCTACCTCATCTCCATGCAACTTTTTTTCTATTTCGTTTTTAATTTATCTAACCGAATTTATAACCGATTTTACTATATTGTAGCGTTTAAGGAGTTTTAGAACTTCCAAGGAACTCAATCACTACTAAAATGGGCCAATACAGTTTTCATATTCTCCTATGATTCAAACAAATTTGTTGAAGAACCCTTTGAATAATATTAACATGCCATGTCCAGACCCGAACTGATATTAACCCAAACCCTATGATGCAAAGCCCAATTAAGGCACAAAATTTCTCTATCAAGCCGTAAAAAATTAACAAGCCCATGCAAAATTTTAAGCCTAAATAAATATAATTAACAAAAATATTAAAAAATTCTTGATCTTGCAGTTTTTAATTTTTTTTCTTAAGTTTAGACTTAGTCCTTTTCCGATGAATGTTTTTTTTTTGGGTAAGAGATAGAAGACAACTATCTCCTATGCTTTATTCAATACCAAGAAAAAAAACAAATTACATATAGAAAATCCGTGAAAAAGAAACGCCGTTCGCATTATTCAGTCTTACTGAATCACAAACAAGGGGACAAGTCTCTAACAATTGAAAACCAAGCGATAACGTAAACATATAGTTCGATAACGAATAAACTAAAAATATAGGTTAACGGCTACTGAAGAAATAAATAATAATGTAGTCATGTTTAAACTTTCACAAAAACAAACATACTTAATTTAATACAACATCAAAGTTTATTTTATATGATTGAATAATAGTAATGAAACTAGATAAAAAAGAATTAACGGGTCATGCCGCCATGGGCGACTGGAGCACCCATCACCACACCTCCTTGGTTCTGCTGCCTCTCTACGTTACCCGCCCATCCTTAACCAAACAAAAATAACAATGTCAATGTTTCTACGGCTACAATAAAACAAATGGACTATAAAACAACATGGAAAAGCAAAAAAAACAAAAAAACACAAACACTTGGCCATATGTGTCTAAAGAAGAAAATAAATACCAAGAGACATATCGAAACCGCGATGCTTGAGTTCACGGTATTGTTGGGTCAAAGCACAGAGCTCACAGCAGAAATGCTTAAGGCAATCTCCACAAGCATTGCCACTAATATTGTATTGAGCTCTTATCTTTTTACGATAGAAACACGAGTAGATACATCCACCACCCGTTACTGCCGTTATCAACGCGTATAGTGCTCCAGCCGTACCACACGCTGCAAAGTTTAAGGAATTATAAACAAATTATAAACCCCTTATTGTATAATTGTTTATTATATAGTATTTAATTAGCTTTGGGCATTCGAGTACTCGTGTCGGGTTCGGGTAAAAACTATTCGGGTTTGGGTTTCTTGGGTAGAAGAGTTTAGGACTCAATAGAGTAAATATAAAAATTTGGTTCGGTTTCGGTTTTGGTTTAGGTCCGAGTCGGTTCGGGTAAAAATTATTATAACCGTTAAAAATCCGAAAATTTTTGGGTACACATATACCCGAAAATTTACCCAAATACCCAATTTTAAGGTAAATTTTCCGAGTTTTTGGATAAATACCCAAATTTCAGGTAAATACCCGGATTTTAGGGTAAAAATTAGGATATTCGAATAGATAATTCAAGTATTTTGGGTCCTAAATTATTTTTATATATTTATATTTTGGATATTTTCGGGTTCGGATTTGGTTCGGGTTCGGGTTTTCGGATAAATCTAAAATTTCGAGTTCAAATTCGGGTCTATTTTTTCAGATCGGTTCCACTTCGGATTTTTGGTTCCGGTTTTTTTTTTTTTGCCCAAGCCTACTAGTATTTATGACAAAGGCTTTCACACAAGTAATTAATAACAACTTACTGGTGGCTCCTTGATCAACAATCTCAGCGACTTGGCCGAATGTAATACATGGACACCAGAACGTGATACAACCTGTATCCATTCATTTTTTTTGCAAGGTAGATATTAGTTAGGTTTTAAATTTCTGCTATAAACCATAGTCTAAAGTCAAATACAATTGTGAAAAGAGTAATTACAGTTGGAGCAGTCGGAGAAGCAATCAAAGAAGCCTGTGGACCATTCTCCTTCAGCATGAGGCTTGCCATGAAGGTGTTGAGCTTCCATTGAGGGAGAGATACTGAGATTGAAAATGTGTTTTCAGATTTTTGTAACATAATGGAAGAAGGATGCTTTGTATATATATAAAGGACATCATTTTCTAAATCCCTAAAATAATTAAGTCAGATATTTTTGTGTGTGTTTTCTTGGAAGTTGCCATCATCGTTTTACTTAATATTCTTCCAACTGACTTTTTACCAACTCTTCTTGGTCATGTGAATTGAGAGGTCATGTAATTTTATTCATTACCAAACAGTTTATGACAAAACGAAAGGTCAGTTTTCTCATCTCACGCCGAACTTGGGCTTTGAAAGGCCCAGTAATAGCAACCTCAAATACATGGTACCAAGTCATTTATTCATCAGCAAGTCTTCTTTCCACAGTTCCTTACTCATCGACTTCTTTTATAGTAGGCCTGCGACTTCGGATCGGATAATACTCGGGTAGTTCGTCATTTGAAAAACGTTTCCAAAAATAACCGAATTACATAGCGGGTCATGTCGGTTCGGGTATCGGGGTTTTCAGTTATTTTTTTCGCTTACCGAAATAAACTGAATGTTTAAGATTCTTGGTTAGATTAGTAAAATCGGATCAAAAATCTCAGTTAAGTGGGGTAATTTCTGTTAATTTCAGATAATTTCGGGTAATTTGGTTATCTCGGGTCGGGTACTATTCCAAGGGCAATATCTAGTCCTCGAGAGCTTCCATGCCAGCAGTAATGGCTCAAATAAGAACATAATTCTCAAGATGTAGTCTCATAATAATTAACTTTCACAGTTTCAGAGTCTAGCAACAAAATATTGATTGTGTACGTAAGTAATTGATAGAGAGGATGAAAATTATTTAACTAGACCATACAGTGAGACTGACAAGTTTTATCCGAGTTACAACTAGATAACATTTTTGATGATTGGTTACATTAATCAACAGATTATATGCATATATGCAAAGATCTATATCACCAAATTCATTCAAGAATATCTAGAGAGAAGCTAATCTTTAACTGCAGATGAAAACCATTTGCCTCAAACTCAACTTTTTAACTACACATAAACTTGCTCCATTGTGCTCTTAGTCACTAAGAAACAAACCCATTTCACCTTTTGTACTCACTACTACTCTTTGTTCATCTTTAAACAATACTCATTATGAAAAATGCTTAGCAAACCAGAACCAAACCCATGATGAAAACCACATTAGCAAACTCACTATACACATAACCTCATAAAGAAGATATGCTCCAATGTGTTATTAACCACTAACAAAACAGACCCATTTCACATTTAGACTGACTACTCTTAAAGTTTCCATCTTTAAGCACTAATCATGGTTAAAATGCTTAGCTAACCCAAACCAACCTCATGATGAAAGTCACATAAACAAACTCACTAACACAGAAACTCATAAAGAAGATACACTCCAATGTGTTATTAGCCACTAACAAAACAAACCCATTTCACATTTGGACTCGCTACTCTTAAAGTTTTCATCTTTAAGCACTAATCATGATCAAAATGCTTAGCTAACCCAAACCAACCTCATGCTGAACACCATCTACAATCACATAGCCAAATGGCCCAAATCTCACATTCCTAGATCAAGCACAATACTCAACTCTCAAGTAAACAACCATAGAATCATAAGCTCCAAACATCAGAAACACAAGTCTCAACATTTAACAAAGATCCAACATCACAAAACCAAACCAACATCAAAACAATACTCATAAGCAACAGATATCACAGCCTAACTTAAACCAAATCAATCAAAGAGACTCATCATGCCTTCACCATCAGAAGACTCCTCTTTCTCCTCTTCAACCTTCTTCTTAGACTCAGCAACCGGCTCAGCCGCAGCACCACCGCCGCCACCACCACCTCCTCCACCAACCATAGCAACAGCTGGACCACCAGAAGACAAAGCAGCCATCTTTTCCCTCCCAGCAGCGATAAGCTCAGTCACATCATGATCTTTAACAAGAGAAAACAACAGATCTATCCTCGATTCATCGATCTCAGCACCAACGGACTCCAAGATCTTCTTCAGATCATTTGGTGTTGGGCTCTCGTTTCCTCCGAGCTTGGCGAGGAGAAAAGCAGCGATCACCTTCATCGTGTTTTGGGATTTTTCGATTTCGTTCTTTGTTTTGACTGCTAGGGTTTGTGAAAGGGCTGAAATGTTTTATCTCTTCTCTCCCATGATGAAGGGGAGATTTTTAGGGTTTTGTTCCGTACGTACGGTACACGAAACAACAGCCACTCGTTTTAATGGGCCTTTAGAGTTATGGGTCTTTAATGGGCCTTTAATGTAAAAGAGATTTTAAACCCATTTTCTGCTTTTGATTTTTTTTTTTTTTTTGGTTCTAAAATCTTGTAATTAATGATATGTTATGAGTTATTATGATAAGATAATCTGAAATTTTTCAAGATAACAGGATCTGGATTTTGATATTATTTGGATAGTCCACATGTTTTTGAATATTTATAAAAATTAATTAAAGCAATAATATAATCTTTTTAAAAATATTATATATTTGTACTTTTTATAAATTTATTTTCATAAAACAAATTACAGTAACCAAATCTATACATGTCAGACCCAAAAAGAAATTGCCAGAATCTGGATTGTTTCCGGGTTATCGAATCTAGATTTATGAAAATTAATTAAAATATAATATACAACAAGTTTAGTTATAAAAATAAAATGATTTTAGATTAAATTTGAAACTCATCTATCAAAATATTTTTAAAACTTTACCTTTTTTTAAAGATGCTAAAATTTCTTAGAAAGTAAAATTTATGATGCAAAAGTTTTTGACATATAAAAGTGAATCAAAATAAAATATCATGAAATTAGGATTTAAAATTTTAATTTACGCTATTCTATAATCAAAAACTTTGATTTGTTTTTACATATAAGAAAAAAAAATATAAAACCTACCTTTATTCTTGGTAATTGATATTTTTATATCGGAACATGCATGGTTGAGTGATTGGTATTACCATTTTCTGAAAACACAAAAACTTCATTATTTGTCAACAAAAAAAATAACACTCCAAATAAAGTTAAAGAACCTACCAAAAGTAAAAGTACTAGTCAACGTGAATTAAAAACATAGCAAAATAATACATTGTGATTCATTATACAAATAAAGAACAAAACTGTCTAAATCTCACCAAAAAAAAAAAAAAAAAGAACAGTTCTAATGGATTCTTTAAATTTTCTCGTATTATACTTTTGTCTTCTCTTAGTTTCTTCTCAAATTACATCTTCCTCTGTGATTAAGATGAAAACAAGTGCTTCTTCTTTTGGTTTTGATCCAACTCGTGTCACTCAACTCTCTTGGACTCCTAGGTTTGTGTTCTTTGTTTCTCAGGTTGTTATCTTGATCTTTGTTTTGTTGTATATGATTTGTGTTAAAGAATGTGATTTGTTTTGTGGTTTTCTCCAGGGCTTTTCTATACAAGAGATTTCTTTCGGATGAGGAATGTGATCATTTGATTAACTTGGTATAGAATCAAACATCTTCTTACGTTTTCGTGATATTTGTGAATTAATGTTGTGGGAATGTGTGAGTTTGTGACTTAATCCAGAAACTTTGTCTTTTCTTGGACTTGAACATTGGTTTTACAGGCAAAAGGAAAGCTTGTGAAGTCTATGGTAGTGACTGATGATGATACGGGTGAAAGTGTTGAAAGTGAAGAACGCACAAGTTCTGGAATGTTTCTTTTCAAAAGACAAGTGAGAGAACTTCAATCTTATACTCTTTTCAAATAATTCACAATGTGTGCTACCTTAAGTCTACTATTCTACGGTGTAATTTTGTTATGTGCGGTATATGCATTGTATTCGACTAGCATAATACACCAATTAGACAAAACTAGTTCTCTAGTTATAATTTGTTTTTTTTTTTTGTAATGCACTTGTTTGTTTAACACATTCAGGATGATATAGTAGCTAATGTCGAGGCTAGACTTGCTGCATGGACATTTCTTCCCGAGGGTATGTCGTATTATCGATGTTTATACTTTTCTAATTCTAATTTCTCACTCTCATCTCTTTTTTTATGTGTTGTGCATCAGAAAATGGTGAATCCATACAAGTATTGCACTATGAGAATGGTCAAAAATATGAACCGCATTTCGACTTCTATTACGATACAAAAACTCTAAAGAACGGTGGTCATCGGGTCGCCACGGTACTGATGTACTTGTCCAATGTCACAAAAGGTGGAGAGACAGTTTTTCCTATGTGGAAGGTAAAAGACATATATCACTTCCTATTCCATAAATTCTCACATAAAATTTGGATATGATTTGATCATACACTTTTATAGGGTAAACTACCTCAGTTGAAAGACGATAGCTGGTCGGAATGCGCAAAACAAGGTTATGCAGGTAAAAGACATTGTATATAGTTTTGCTAATATACACATATGTTTGTATGATTCTACCATTTAATGAAATGTTTTTGGAAATGGTATTTTACATTTTGTGGATATGTATCTTTGTAGTGAAACCAAAGAAAGGGGATGCATTGTTGTTCTTTGATCTTCATCCAAATGCAACCACGGATGAAACCAGCTTACATGGAAGTTGTCCGGTGATTGAAGGAGAGAAGTGGTCAGCAACTAAATGGATTCATGTTAGGTCATATGGTAAGAGACAAATTGGGTGTGTGGACATGAATGAGAGCTGTGAAGAATGGGCCAAGGAAGGGGAATGCGAGAAGAATCCAAATTACATGGTGGGTTCAGATACTAACCTTGGATATTGTAGAAAGAGTTGCAAAGCTTGCTAGATATTAAGAACACCAATTTGGGGTAGAAGGAAATTATAGTCTCATCCTTGTTAATTTTTAGTGTTCAATTATGTTCCTTATGGTTCATATAATTAGACAAAAACTTGATCATGAATCATGATAACGGAATTATATCAAGGTTTCATATACAATTGCTATATGAATTTCGAAATGATAGTAGTTGTCTAGAACTATGTCATGCCCTTGGAAACTCTCTATATCTAATGAAATGTAACAATCATGCAACTAGCTTAATTATGTAAGAGCGAAGATCTATATTTTCAATGCAGTGTAACAATCGTCGGCAAAAATATTGATCTAAATGTATCGAACCAAAACATAACCAAAATGAAGTAAAAATCGAATAGATACTAAACTTAAGAACCAAATATAATAAAACAAAATCGAATGGTACATAACTGAAACTAAACCGAAACCAAACCAGAAATAGAATGGATATCCGAAATATAATTATATACTTGAAAAATATATATTTTTTATACCAAATAACGAGAAAATATCCAAAAAAAATAAAAATATCTGAAAAACCAAATTGAAAACTCGAAACTATCCAATATATGAATCAAAACCAATATGAAAATATCTAAAACCCCATAAATATCCTAAAATATCCAAAATATCTAGAACTTTTCGGTTTGAGCCAAAACAAAAATAGCCGAAAATATCCGAAAATAATTCGGTTTTAGTTCAGTTTCTCGTTCAAAAACTGAAACCAAACCGAAAAGATACTAAATGCTCATAATCAATAAAATTCGAAATCAAATCGTACCAAACCGAACATTTGAATGACCATAACTAATACCAAAAAAATCATACACTTTTGTCGGAAAGAAAAAAAAACACAAAAATATATGAAAAATATGTAAAATACTGTATATATTTATTTTGTTGGTGGTCGGACAAACAAAAATCCCTACCTCTTTTATATGAGCATCGATGTTTCAGTTTTTTTACAATTGTCTACAAAAACAGGTTAAAAAGACATGGCATAATTATATCAAAACACATATGGTTGTTAGATTCACCAATAAATCTAAATAAGTTCCAAAGATAACAAAAAAAAAGATTATAGTATTAAAGATCTCATTACTCTACTACTCTTTGCCCCCAAACGAATCAAAAATCCACTCTCTTGAATCCAAATTCTTATATACAAATATAATCTCTATATATTAATAATGAGTTAATTACTCAATAAGGACTTTTCTCAATGGTATTTTTGTTTTTGCCATTTTATGTTAAATCTTTTAGATTTGCCACTTTTATAGATCTAAAAACACAATTTTACATATTATGTTTGGGTTTTCTTGGTTCCATTTTTTCTTAGGGTTTATTATTTGTTATGATATATATATTTTATCCAAAAAAATCATAAAATCACATATTTTAACAAACTTAAAAATGGCAAATTTATAAATTTTTAGTGAAAATAGCATATTTATAAAATTTGAGTTAGAAAGTGGCAAATTTGAGTTGGATTATCATATTTATTAACTAAAATAAAGAAAAATAATTAATTAATTAGCAAAAAATGTTATTATATTTTAGTCAACGGGGGAAATTAAATAAAAAAACCAAAGGCCGGAAAAAAACAGTGGGCGTAATAAAGACTCCAAAACCAAAGGGGACATAATTGTTAAATCACAAAACTATGGGAAACAAATCTAACAAATAAGAAAGTTACAGTTTCATCATCTTCTTGGTCTTCGTCGCCAACAAGTCTTTCTCACGGGATTTTCTTTTTTTGTTTTTTCGATGGATTCTCTGAATTTTCTCGCATTTTCCCTCTGTTTTCTCTTGATTCTTCCAGAAATTTCATCTGCACCAACCCGTTTCTTCACTCGATCGAGTAAAAGGTTAAGAAGATTACACGATTTGGATTCGATTGTGCTACTTTTCGAATTTTGGTTTTTGACTGTGAAAGGTTTGGTTTTGCAGAGATGGGTCTGTGATTAAGATGAAAACAAGTGCTTCTTCTTTTGGTTTTGATCCTACTCGTGTTACTCAACTCTCTTGGACTCCTAGGTTTGTTTTGCTGCTCTTTTGTTGTGTGTGTTTAAAGTTTTGATCTTTGTGTTTAAAGTTTTGATCTTTGTGGTTTTTTTTTTTGCAGAGCTTTTTTGTATAAAGGGTTTCTTTCTGATGAGGAGTGTGATCATTTTATCAAATTGGTATAGAAATCTTGAAATGGATTCTTAAGTTTTTTGTGTTTGATTGTGAAGAGCTTGTGATGATTGAAGTTTTTTGGATATAGGCGAAAGGGAAGCTTGAGAAGTCAATGGTTGCTGATAATGAATCTGGTGAGAGTGTAGAGAGTGAAGTACGGACTAGTTCTGGAATGTTTCTCTCCAAGAGACAGGTGAGTTATATAAGCTTTACAAGTTGTTTGAATCCATAGATAAATCTGATGGTTATTGTAAAGATTTTGGATTACTTGTTTGAAGCTGTGGTTTGTATATCTTGATTGATTTTGTGTGTTTTGGTTTGTGTGTACAGTCATTTGAATTTTATGATGTGTTTTGTTTCTGAGAATGATTGGTGTTACGAGGTATAATGTGGCTTTTGTATGTACTGGATTCAGATTGTTTACTCCACCAATTAGACAGGATTGTTTGCTATTACTCGTATATTTCCTGCAACAATGTAGAATTCTGCTTCTTCGCGTAGACAATGTAGTTGGTTGAATGCAAATCTGGCTATTCTAGAGGTTGTGTAAGCTTGAACGTTAAGATTTTTATGCTGTGCAGGATGATATAGTGTCTAATGTCGAGAAAAAACTTGCTGCGTGGACCTTTCTTCCCGAAGGTATTTCCGTCCATATGTACTTATATTTCCCAGTTCTGTTTCTTACTGTAGCCTTAAGTAGCTTACAACTTCTCATGTCCTTTTTTTCTTTCTGTGTTGTGGATCAGAAAATGGGGAATCCATGCAAATATTGCACTATGAAAATGGTCAAAAATATGAACCACATTTTGACTACTTTCATGATCAGGCCAATCTAGAGCTTGGTGGTCACCGAATCGCCACTGTATTGATGTACTTGTCCAATGTTGAAAAGGGCGGAGAAACAGTGTTTCCAATGTGGAAGGTAAAGAAAGACATTATCTTACTTCTGGTTCCATGAATTGTCATCTATAATTGGATTTCATTTCTTGAGTAGCCTCATTTCAATTGAATCACACATTCTTATAGGGCAAAACAACTCAACTGAAAGACGATACCTGGACCGAATGTGCAAAACAAGGCTATGCAGGTAAAAACAGTGTTTATAGTTTGACATCTATACTCATGTAGAATACTCTAGATTATCTTGAACATGTGTTTGGTTTAAAAGTGGAAAATGAGAAAACCAAAAAGCTCAACACAAATATGATTGTAGTAGTATTCTATGATAATGAAAGGTACAACTTTCTCTCGAAATGGTATAGTGCACTATCTGAAAATCTTCCTTTGCAGTGAAACCAAGGAAAGGAGATGCATTGCTTTTCTTTAATCTTCATCCCAATGCAACCACAGATCCAACCAGCTTACATGGAAGCTGTCCAGTGGTTGAGGGAGAGAAATGGTCAGCAACCAGATGGATTCATGTAAGGTCATTCGAGAAAGCGTTTAAGAAGCAATCTGGGTGTGTAGACGAGAATGACAGCTGCGAAAAATGGGCAAAGTCAGGGGAATGCCAGAAGAATCCAACTTACATGGTTGGTTCAGATAAAGACCATGGATATTGCAGAAAGAGTTGCAAAGCTTGCACACCTTAAGAACAACAAGTAAATCAAAGATCTTATTAAAGGATGAAAATTTTTGTATAGCGAAAAATCGGGTTTTCGCCATTCGGGTAGAGAAACGAGAAACATTTCGTCGATAGAATGAAAAATTTAGAACTATATACTAAAAAATAATTCTGATTTGGTTTCATGTTCAGTTATGCTCCCATGGTTCATAACTAGAGCAAAACTTAATAAAAGTCAGTTTAATATTCCATCATCCACAAGCAAGCAATACATGATAACTGAATTATGCATTATTCTTATACAATCAGTAGTAGTGTACATGAGATAATAGTTGTCTAAACTACGTCATGCACTTCGAGACTCTATATTTCTAATGAAGTGTAACAATCATGCAATTACCGTTAATTAGGAGCCTTCAAGCATGAGATCCTCACCTTCTCTTTCTCTTTCTCTCTCTTTAGCCATGTCTCAGAGCTTTTGCATTGCATCACTCTCTTTCCATAAAGCCTTTGTTGTTGTACTTTCAGACATTTCTCAGCTTCTTCATCTTCATCTTCTCTCTTGTGTGTGAATACCCAAAAAATGGGAAGACCACCATGTTGTGACAAATCCAATGTCAAGAAAGGTCTTTGGACCGAGGAAGAAGACGCTAAGATCCTTGCTTATGTTGCTATCCACGGTGTAGGGAACTGGAGCTTGATCCCCAAAAAAGCAGGTTTTTCCAAGAAAATCTCTACTTTCTTTTAAGCAATCTCATCTCCTTATACAAGTCTTGAGTTTTTATTCGTTCTTTGGTGCAGGACTGAATCGATGTGGGAAGAGCTGTAGACTGAGATGGACTAATTACCTAAGACCTGACCTTAAACATGACAGCTTCTCTCCTCAAGAAGAAGAGCTTATTATTCAGTGTCACAGAATCATTGGCAGCAGGTAATGAAGAAACCTAATTGCTAACTAACTTCTTAACAATGAGACAAGAATCTATCAAACTTGTTTTCACATTGTTAATAATATCTTCTGATCTTTTCAGGTGGTCTACTATTGCACGAAAGCTTCCGGGAAGAACTGATAACGATGTGAAGAACCATTGGAACACGAAGCTGAAGAAGAAGCTGATGAAAATGGGGATAGATCCGGTGACTCATAAACCGGTGTCTCAGGTCCTTTCAGAATTCAGAAATATTAGTGGCCATGGAAATGCATCCTTCAAAACAGAACCATCTAACAACTCTGTACTCACACAAACCAACTCAGCCTGGGAAATGATGAGGAACACAACTATGAGCCATGAGACTTATTTCAACAACTCTCCTATGATCTTTACGAATCCCGGTTCATCTGAAATCCAAACTACTCCATTCCATTTCTCTAACCACTCAAATCATTTGCTTAATGGAACCACATCTTCATGTTCTTCCTCATCATCTTCTGCTAGTATCACTCAGCCAAACCAAGGAACTCAAGCACCGGTTACTAACTTCTGCTGGGACGATTTCCTTCTCTCGGATCCAGTCTTACCTCAGAGTTCTCAGAAACAAGTAGTGGGATCCTCAGCTACTAGCAACCTCACGTTTGCACAAAACGAGCATCATTTCAACCGCCAAGCCGAATGCAGCTCGCAGAAGATCGTTTCGGACCCCTCTCGTTCCGCGAGTTCATTTGTGGATGAAATATTGGATAAAGACCAAGAAATGCTGTCACAGTTTCCTCAACTCTTGAATGATTTCGATTATTAGTTACATCCTTCTTTCCATTGTTGTTGCTTCTCTTTCAAGAACTATGATTTTTCAATAAGTTATATCTCTTCACTTATTAGTACCAAAGTTATTCCGATACAATGATGTGTTTCATTAGTTACATACTTAACTCAAATTAGACACCTTTTGGTAAAAGGAACTTATCCTCTGGCTGCGGAAGAGGGTTTAACATTTCTCCAATTTATCGTCTTCCCTACTTCGAAGCTCTTAACACATTTGCAAGCTTCAAAGTCGAAAACTTTTTCAGCTATGGCGGTTTTGTTATCATCATCTCCCATAGTCTCTCCACTAGGAATCAACATCGACACGAATAAGAATCTGGGTGTCTCGTATTCTTCTTTCCCCCAAATTCACCTCTTCAGAGTCTCTGCTCCACTGCGTATTCGAAGATCAGTCGTCTCGAGCCGTAAAAGTGTGAACTTTTGCATCTTTAGAGATTTCTGTTACCAAAAGTTTTGTCTTTTCTCAGTTCATGTCTTGTGGGTTTTCAGATTCAGGAACTGGTTTAGCAAGCGAAGATAAGAAATTGTTGCTGGAACGATATGGTTATGATGCTAATGATGACTTTGGGTCTCAATCTAAGGTAGAATTCAGTTGTTTCGTTTTGGTTTCTGATATTTTGTTTGAAAGCTGAAACTTGAATACGTATTAATGGTTTTAAAAACACATTGTAGAAGGCGAGAAGGAAAGAAGAGAAAATGAGTGGAAGGAATAGTCAACAAGTAGAAGAAGTTGTTGTGGTACAGCCAAGAACAACTCATAGGTTGCTTCAGGTGTGTATCTGCTTGTTTCATTTTCTTTCTTTTGGGGGGTTCTGTTGTTTGATTTCCTCAAGTTGTTGTGTGTTTAGGTTCTTGCAGGAACGGCCAAAAGAAAGAAATTGCTTTCTCTTAAGGGAATGGATGTGAGACCTATGATGGAAGTTGTTAAAGGAGCAGCTTTTGGGATTCTCCAGGTAAGAGTAATGAGAAATTGTGATTGAATTGTTCTGTGAGATTAGCATTCCAAGACTGAGTCTTTATCCTCATTTTGTAGGCTGCTGGTGGTTGTCCAACGTCTCTGCGTCCTGGTAGGTGGTTGGATTTGTACAGTGGTACAGGATCTGTTGGAATTGAAGCAATCAGTCGAGGATGTTCTGCGGTATTTAAGAAATAATATCTGTCTTGCATGATCTTGTTTGATTCTCTTTTATTTAAGTGATCACTAAACATGTGTTTCCATCTTGGGTTTGATTAATTTAAACACAGGCACACTTTGTTGAGATGGATCCTTGGGTTGTTTCTAATGTTCTACAACCAAACTTGGAACACACTGGGTTTGTTGATGCTTCGGTTATACACACTGCTCGGGTCGAAAACTTCTTGGAACGTGCAGATAAATTAGTAGGCATGTCTAGTCTTGAAGATGTTAAACAGTTTTAATTTTCATTGCTCGTTATTACTTGCAAACTTGAGCTTTCAATAGTATCGATTGGTTAAGATTATTTTTTACTATCAGGCAAGGATGGAGCATTTGATTATATCAGCGTTACACCACCTTACATGGAGGTAGATTATGAGGTTCTGATGGATCAGGTTGCTAAGTCGCCAGCCATTGGGGAAAATACATTTATTGTGAGTAGCTATGTATTTTCCTTCTTAAACCATCTTTGAAGGATTGGGTCAATGTGTAATATTCTTTCTCTTCCAAACAAAATCTGATATAGGTGGTCGAGTACCCTTCACGAACAACAATGCTTGATTCATGTGGATGCCTAGAAAAAGTAATAATTTCCCTTTTATTGCTTGTTTGATGAATGGGGTTGTATGAAGTATGAATGTTGATGAAACAAAATTTCTTGCAGATGACTGATCGAAGGTTTGGCCGGACACATCTGGCCATATATGGACCAAAATGGGCTCAGAAGCCAAGAAAATCTTAAAACCGCAGTGGAAATCAATGGTTACATCTGGTCATTTTTTTTGGTTAAAAGCAATGAACAGAGGCTAAGATTGAAGTGCTAGTTTATTCCACCTATTAATACTAGAGTAAGTTACAGACATATCAATGCTTTGACTTGCAGAATCTGCTTCTGTCATGTGATACAAGATCATTTCATTTTCATATCCTTTTCTTCCTGTCACATATTCTTAGTGTCTCAGTTTAAATTTTTGCAGGTGATTCTGTAGATCAGTCACCATTTTTGTTTGTCGCCAAGTCCTAAGATGGAAACAAGTTGCAGACTTATGATAATTGTAAAATCGGTAATGGTGTATGTTGCGATGTGTTTTTGTCACGCAGAGATATAGCTGTATGCAGTTGGAGATATAAAGTCATTTAGATTTTTCCTTTTTGTCCATTACATATGGCTTCTTTTGATACCCTTAAGGTCTGAGAGATCAACTTGCCAGACATGATTTCTATATGTATGTATCAGATACATCAATAACCATCTTAAGCATTTCTTCTAATATAAACAAAACCTTTACGACAGTGACATAACTGAGGTATGTGTCGAATCATTCTTTCCCTTCGTCTAATTTAATCTATTTTGGTAAACAACTCTTCAATAGAGCATGTAATTTGATATCTCTAGAGGGAAACAGAGGCATGTCTTTGCCCACACAATCACTGTGAGAATCAAATTTTATAAGGACACTATCCTGACCATGTGTAAGATCCCTAAATGATATAGAGGAAACAGATATATAGTAATGAAATTGTGGGGTCAGGTCTGTGTAAATTTTGGCTTTACTATGTAGAAGGCAAGCTTCTCTTTCCAACCAAGGCCAAAAAGAAGTTTGCTTGTGTCATGGAAACAAACTGGCTCAATCTTCCCTAGCTGTCAATCAGATATGGATTCTTTTCTTTACAATTTGGATATGTTTCTAAATATATTTTCTTAAGAGGTTATCTTTGCTGCTAAAATGGTTCTTGGTAGGGAGGGAATACTTAACAAGGAAGAAAATTGTGCTCTAGCTCCTTTTTCACAGGTTTGGTTCTTTAATTGTGCTCTAGCTCCTTTTCACAGGTTTGTGTTAGTTACTTAAGCGTTGTTACATACTTAATTGATTATCTTATTGTTTAAAGGAAACATCCAAGCGATCTAAGATAGTGGTAAAGGAAAGTAGTAGGCTTGCTAATACTCAGTCACAAAAGCTACACTGTCCTATGCTTTTAAATGGCTTATAATATATGTAGTTAGGGGAACTTGTGAGGTCCCCAATGGTTTGCTGCATGAAAATTCACAAATCAAAGCAAAGGAAAAGGTACTTAACGGGCCCATATGTTACATAAAGATATGTTTTTCTTAACTTTCACTTCCTCTTGCCTCCTCTCTCTCTTTCTCTACGTGGACAACTACGTATGTATATTGTTGCTTTGTGTGCTTCATCTTTAAATAGGGCCAATCACGGATTTGTCTTCCAAGGTATATAAAAACAACCTAAATGCTTGTTTTTTGCTTCCCATTTCGCTTTCCCCTTTTTTTAGCCTCTCCTGTCCAAAGATCTCTCTCTATTTATGTGACAGTCACTTCACCAACATCATGGATGTTCTGCTCAGTTTATTCTTGGGTTTGGTTGGTCAGTTGTTTATGTTAAACAGGAAGCTGTAGGGACATAAGGTTGCAGTATGGGTGGAAATGGCATTAGAGCTTTGGTTGGAGCTGTTTTGTATTTGGGTATGATTGTGTTTCTTCTTGTCGGTATCTTAGCAAACTCTGCATCAAGTGTTCCATCAACAGAAAAGGTCAAGACTCTGCGGTTCAGTGGTAAGGATGTGAATCTGTTTCATGTTAGCAAGCGTAAAGTTCCAAATGGACCTGATCCTATCCACAACAGGTTCTTAATCTTCCTCTTTCGAATTTTTCGATCTTTTACTTTTCCTTCTTATAGTTTGTTATCAGGTTTTCTTGAACTTGGTATTAGTGTTTCCTCAAATTCCAGATTTTTAAATGTCACTTTACACAGATACCAATAATCACTGGTTTCTAAAAAGATCATTACTTAGCATGCAGAATTGATGTTTCTTCCTTCTTTTCAGTGTCACTGGCACATTTTGTGTCCATTATAGAACTCTTGTCTTTTGAAAGCAGATAATGTTATCATGTTGTAGTCAAAAGCTTCTTCTTTCTCTAATTTTTATGCCTTAAGAGAAATTAAAGGCACTTGTGAATAACTTTGACCACTTTACTTAAAGTTCTACTACTACTGCATAAAGAACTCAACTTTACTGAGCTTTTGTTTAAAACTCATTTCTTCAGGAAAGCAGAAACTTCGAGACGGCCACCAAGAGTATGATAAAACTCCGATATATACTACGACGTGTATGGTTTGCAAACATTTAGGTCTTTCTACCGTTTCCAGACACATAGTGAATTACGCGACATCTCCATTGCATTTTTCACGTCAAGAAGCTACTCTTTTTCCTCCGGGGCAATCCAAAACTTTCAAATTCAGAGATAATGCTATGAACTTCATAGTTTTGTGAAGAAGTCTTGGCTCTGTTTTGCAAGGTCTCTTTACTTGCTCTGTAGCATTTGGGAAGGTGAAGTCTTTGCGCTCTCTCTCTTTCTTTTCTTTTTAGAACACTGTGTCTGAAGATTGAAGTCTTTCAGAGGATTGATGCAGATATTAAGAGCTTTGTAGGGTTTTGTAATAACATTTGTATTAATTATTATAGGCTTATGTCTTTTTATCTAACTCTCTATTTTTTCCTGTTTTCCTCATCTTTCTTTATATGCCTTTTCTTTAACTTTAAAGTTTGCTTTTTTATGTTTCCCTCTGGGCTTTAAAGCAAACCATTAAACTAAAGTTTGCTCTGTTTTCAAAATTTCAATTTCTTGATTGTTATTACATATATATATATATATCTCCCACTCCAATGTTATTGCTTCTTAATAGATGCTTGTCCTTGCACAACTTTAGAATCACATATGTATTCATTTTTGGGTTCTTCTGAACTTTGGGAATCTTATATTCTCTGTGTAATTTGATAGCATCTTACAAAGTGAAAATTACAAAAGGAGTGAGTGACCCATAGATGCAAAGCTTCTCTTTCTCTCTCTTTCTTTGCCTTCTTTAGCTTCTTTTCTGGGATTGATTTTGACTGTATCGAGAAGCAGACCCTCCTAAAGTAAGATTCTGCAGAGAAATCTTCTTTATCCTGTTTCTGCACTTTCTTTTTGTTCTTAAAAGAAAACACAAGTGAAAATTGTTTTTGTCACTCTTCCAAGACTGCAGCCAAGAAAGAAAAAACAAAGAAACCCATGTTTTGTCTCTTGGAACAGTTCTCTTCAGAAACACCAAAGCAACATAACATGTCTTTAAGACTTTGACAAAAGAGAAAACACATAACAATATACACTTCTGTTTTTTACAATAACATATAGTGTCTCTACATGTAGTACAAGGTGATATAGGCAACAAATAATTATAATACTCCTGATACATCTTCAATGTAATTTTTTCTTCTTTATTCCCTCACTCCCATAATCATCAAGGTTTCATTTCACGCAGTCTCGTTCTCTTGCGTGTCGAAAATTAAAGGGAAGTCGTCGTCTTGTTCCGAGAATGAATAACCTTGTTTGTCAGCAATACCTTTCAGTGACTGGTATGCTTGAAACATTGACCATCTCTCTTTAGGACTTGAACTCACACAATTACAAGCAATCTCAACAAATTTCAAGATTTCTTCGTCATGTCCTTTCCCCCGAATGTTTTCATCGAATGCATCGGTGAGTCTTCCTGAGCTTTCAAGCTGTCTCACCCAATCCACCAAAGTTCCTTTGAAACCTTCACCTCCTAGAGCTTTTTGCCCTGTTGCCAACTCCAAGAGGACAACACCGAGTCCATAAACATCGCCTTTTAGTGAGGCTAGCATTGTGGTGGAATATTCAGGAGCTACATACCCAAACTCTCCTAAGTCACCAGTCATGAAACTGCTCTCGTTGTTCTCCGAGTGAACCATAAGCCTTGCAAGACCTGAATCTATAATCCTTGCATCAAAATCCTCATCAATAAGAATCACACTAGAACAAATGTTTTGATGAAGTATTGGAGGTCTACATCCATGATGAAGCCAAGCAAAACCCCTTGCAGCACCTAAACCAATCCTAAACCGAGTCGACCAATCCAATTCAACCCCATTTGAATCCAGCAACGAGTGAAGCGTCCCGTTAGACATGTACTTATAAACAAGAAACTTCTCTTCTTCCACAATACAGAATCCAAGAAGTGGAGCTAAGTTAGGATGACGAAGCTCCCACAACTGATTCATCTCATACCTAAACTCCCTCTCCGCGAGCTTACATGTACCCAAATGCTTAACCGCAAGCGCTGAGCCATCAGGAAGAAGCGCCTTATACGTTGTCCCGGTTCTAGTGGAAACAATAATGTTCCCTGAGCTGAAATAATTAGTTGCAGCCATCAAATCCCCAAGTTTAACCTTAACCAAAGGCTTCTGAAACAAAGAGACTTGAGTAAGCTTATGACTACGAAGTCTCTGCCCTAAACTACTAACTCCTCCTTCGGTTAAACCGCCTCTTCGTCTTTTACTCCACTTCAAATGATAATACCACCAAATCCCAAAAGCCAACAACATTGATGCAGCAGCACCAAACACACCAGCTGCAATTATAATAGCAAGATTCTTCTTACTCAATCCACCACAGCTTGAAGATAAAGGACGACCACAAAGACCTTTGTTCCCCTCAAAATCATCAGATGAAAACCTCTGTGAGCTAAAGAACTCAGGTATACGACCTGTGAGACCATTGTTAGCTACAGAGAACCTCGTTAACCTCCCTAAAGCCGAGAACTGAACCGGGATTTGACCCGAAAGCCGGTTATCAGACAAAACCATAGAGTTCACAAAGCTACACTTAGCTAAATCAGGAGAAATCTCACCATTCAATTCATTGTTTGACAAATCAAGAGACACTAAAAAAGGCAACCAAGAACAGAGCTCTCTAGGGATGTTACCAGACAAACGATTACTAGAAAGATCCAATTTTTGTAAACTCCCACAATACTGAAGAGACTCTGGGACTTTACCAGACAAACCCATGTCTCTAAGCTCAAGATTGATAACCCTATTCTCTTGATCGTTCCAACAAGACACACCAACGAATTTACAGAGAAACCCAACAGTTGTGTTTGCAAAGTTCCATGATTTCAAGATTCCTTGAGGATCTGTAAGAGAGCTTTGGATTCCTCTTAAGCATCTTATGTCGTCTTCATCTGCAGCCATCGAAGGGTAAACAAAACAGAGGAAGAAGATGAGTAATAAAGGAAGAAGCTTTCTTGGTTTTGAGTCGATCTCTTCCATGGATGATGATGAAATGGTTTCAAAGGTCTCTTCTGGGTTGTGGGAAGAATTAAAGATTTGTACTTTTATTTGTGTTATCTGCCAATGAGAGTTGCAGAGAGAGAGAGAGAGACAATAAGCCTGTAAGTCATACTCAGACGTGTTGAACGGTCGTCGCAAGGATTATTAGAGTAGTCGTCGACTTTGTTGTCTTTTATTTCTAATTTAATTATTATTTATTATTGTTTGTTTATTCCTCACGACCGGAAAATTTAGTTATTTTTTATTAATAGTTTCAAAGCAATAAAAATGATATTTCGAGTATGTTTTATCTTTTAATTTTTATTCTTTAAGTTGACTTGTCTAATAGATTGATCCTTTTTTCATTAGTACGATATGTTTGTTAAATATATAATTTTGATCACAGTAATTTTGAAATTAAAAACAATGTTTCTTTTGTGAAACTAAAAACAAATACTCTTTATTTCCTAAAAGATAGTTTTTTTTTTGTTTTTTACATACATATTAAGAAAACATCTAAAATTTGATGATAATTGCGATATTTTTTTTTTTGTGATTCAAAGTTTTTTAAAATTTTAAACAATAATATTTATGAAGATGAATCTTTCTCGTCGGAATCTGAAGAGTTTCACCAGAGAAAGATCCGACAAAGGTTAAGTTTGAGGAAGAAAGAAGTGAAGATGAAGATGATGAGTCTCCTCAGCAGCTTCCTCTGAGGAAGCACTCATGTGTGATTTGTAAGAAATAGTTTAGCTCTGGTAAGGCTTACGGTGGTCATGTGAGGATCCATTCAACTAAGTACAACAACAAGGGAAACATGAAGAAGAAGTTGAAGATGAAGAACAAGAAGATAAAGATTGGTTTGGTGAAGAAAGACAAGGAGAAAGAGATAGATCTAATCACGACTGACATGGAAGGTAAGATTAGGTGTTGTCTATGTGGGAAAGAGTTTCAAACTATGCACTCTCTGTTTGCGCATATGAGAAGACATCCTGACCGGAGTTGAAAAGGGGTAGGACCTCCTCCACCACCGGAGAAGTTCAACCTAAGCTACTTGGGATGATGATGAAGAGGATGATGATGGTGAGGAAGATGGGAGGATGATTCTGGTGTGAGGAGTAGATCCATGATGATGAGTGATGTGACTCAGGATGTTCAAGAAGATGTTTGTATTCTAATGATGATCTCTTACACTTCAAACAATTGCTATGATGGGATAAAGAAAAATATGGAATCACCCAAATCCGAGTATGAGGATAGAGATGAAAACTGAAGTGAAGGTGAATAATCCTCGAGATGAAGCTAAAAGATCCTTAGGGTTTGATCTCAACCAGCCTCCTCACCATGAAGATCATCCTTATTCCTCTTGGAACTAGTTGTGGTTTTCAATCCATGGAGTAGCTTTCAAATAATCATGTTTTAACATATTGTCCTATGAATTTTACATCTATATGCATGTGTTATCCCTAACTAGGCTTTTGTACATAATGAAATCCTTGTTTGGTTCAAAATAAATAAATAAATAATATTTAGTTATTTATTTTGAAATTTGTAAATCTTAATTAATAATGCATTGATAATTTAAAACAATTATCTTTTTGAAACAAATTTTATCTCCTAGAAAAATCATCTTTTTTAGGATTGAGTAGTAAAAATCAAAATACTAAAATGCTTTTGGTTTTGGTCTTTCTTGACATTTTGGTTATAAGTATGTTATTGTGTGTCAATATATTTAGAAAAGATATCTAGGTAAACGTCATTAATATTTAGACACTTCGTAAAACACTATTTGCAATTATTAGTCCAACGGACTGCACACTATTTGCACTAATTATCCCAAATGACATATTTGGATTACACTATTTGCAATTATTAGTCCAAATGATATATTTTGATTACAACAATAATATAATGGACAAGAAGGTAAACTATCTAACACATTAATTATACATATGTAGACGTCCTTCAATTTATATGTCGTGGAAGAACTTCTATTTATATGTCGGATTTCTTACTTCTTTCTTCACTTTCTATCCTTCCTTTAATCTCTGTTCTGGTATAACACAATCAAACAATAACATGAGTGATTACGTTCGCAAGTCTTTGCAAAATCTCGATTTGGGGATAAATGATGAACCGGTGCCTCTTCCATCGGATCTTTGTGGACGTGCGGTGAATGCCAATCGGTTTTCTCTGATTGTTTCAGTGGTTAATCCTAAGAAACAAAACCTCCGTGCCATTGTGAATCAAATGCTGAAAATTTGGGGTTTTGTTGATGATTGTCGTGGTCGCGTTTTGGGTGACGGAAGGGTCTTGTTCATCTTCAAATCGGAAGAGTCAATGAACTTGGTTCTTCGTCGGGGTCCTTCGGCGTTTAATGAGTGGATGCTAACTGTCCACAAATGGTATCCGAATATCAGTGAGGATGGGATGAAGATCATACCGTTTTGGATCCAAATAAAAGGAATTCCGATCATGTATTTGTCGACGGCGATGGTGAACTGTATTGGTGATAATCTGGGTCATGTGGCTGGTGTTGATTTTGATGAGAATGTGAACTGGGTTGAATTTGTTCGAGTGTGTATCAATTGGAGTATTGATTCGCCGTTACGTTTTCAGAGGAATTTCCAATTTGTCGCTGGTGAGAACACGATCCTCAAGTTCCGGTTTGAAAGACTTCGCAACTTTTGCTCCCGCTGTGGTTCTCTTAAACACGATGCGAAGGAGTGTGAGATGGAGTTTATGGATGCTGCTGCTGAAGAAGACGACAATGGTGATCACGAAGACAACCCAAATGCAGATAATGTCGACGAGCCTGAGAATGAGTACAACCCGGCTGAGCCTGCTTTCAATCCTGATGGTCCTGCTTATCACCTTGATGCTCCGGTTTACAACCCTATGGAGCCTCCAAACCTTCCGGAAGGTGCTGCATATGATACTATATCTCTGGAAACTGTGGACCATGCTGCTCTAATCCCAGGACTGCAACTGTTTCCCACACGCAAACGCCACCAAGAGTTCATCATCACAGAGTCAGATGACTCTTCCCTGCCAAGCGCCTTTGAAGACACGGAATTAACTGCGGAACGACTTCGTTTTTTGCATTCCAAATTTGCAAAAGAAAGGGAGTGTGCTGATAACACTTGGACAGACACGGCTTCAAAAGTTTGCTTAGCATCTGTTTCTAACTGCAAGAAGAGAAAGAGCTTGGAGTTCTACTACCAACGTTGTGAAGAATCGGAGGATTTGGCGGCCCTGAGCCATATCCATAAGAAGGAGAAGACTGAATCGTTTGGATCAAGCAGCAGCCCAGCTGTGAACGGAGGCGCGGGGGGCCCGGTACCCCCATTGTTCCCCCCATGAGAGTCGTCTCATGGAATTGCCAAGGAGTTTGCACTCAGCTGACTCAAATGAGATTAAAACGTTTATGTCGTATTTTTAAACCTAATGTATTATTTCTGTGTGAAACACTAAATAAGTGTGATGTTGTGTGTTCTTTTGCTTCTATTTTAGGATTTTCTAATGTTATAACTGAACCACCTATTGGAAGAAGTGGTGGTTTAGCAATGATGTGGACAAATAATGTAAGTTTATCCAAAGTTTCTCAGGATGAACGTATGATTGATGTTCATATCAACTATAATAATATAAGTTTTTATTTGTCTGGTGTGTATGGTAATCCAGTTCAAAGTGATAGACATATGTTTTGGGATCAATTACAAACGTTAGGTAGTACTAGAAATGCTCCTTGGATACTTGTTGGTGACTTTAATGAAATTTTAAATAATAATGAAAAGATGGGAGGTCCTTTGAGGGAAGAATGGACGTTTAGAGATTTTAGGTCCATGGTTACTTCTTGTAATCTTCAGGATCTTACGTCCAAAGGTGATCGGTTTTCTTGGGTTGGAGAACGACGTAATCATACGGTTAAATGCTGTCTTGATAGAGTCATGGTGAATGAAGAATGGGCAGCTACCTTTCCTACTGCTTTAACGGAGTTTTTGGGCTTTAATGGCTCTGATCATAAGCCAACATACACTACATTTACTTCTACCTACACAAATCACAAAAAACCCTTCCGTTTTGATAAGAGATTGATTTCCATTCCTGATTTTGATCTTATTGTGGAAAAAGGATGGAATCTATGTAAGGCTAATCGATCATATTCTATTGGTGATCAAATCTATGATTGTCGACTAGCTATGTCTAAAGGGAAACACATGTCCAACATCAATGCAGCCAAACGCATAGTATACTTTCAAGATGTCCTCAACAAGGCTATGGAGAGTATGAATCGTACTCATCGTCAACAAATACCAAAGCTGCAAAGAGAGCTCCAGTTAGCTTATAATGATGAAGAATATTATTGGAAAAATAAAAGTAGAAATACATGGATGACTCTTGGAGATCGTAACACTGGGTTCTTCCATGCGAGTACGAAAACTCGATACGCTAACAACTTTATTTCACTTATTCGAGATGACCACAATAATATATATCAAGGAGACAAAGAAGTTGGAGATCATGCCCAAGAGTATTTCACTAATGTATATACATCGAGTAATACTCCAGTAGCACCTATAGATTTTGGTGATTTCCCTCCCACTGTTTCTTCGATCATGAATGATGACCTCACCAAAGATTTTAGTGCTGCCGAAGTGTTTGAAGCTGTTTCTTCTATCGGCGATGATAAGGCACCAGGACCTGACGGATTGACTGCTCGTTTTTACAAACAATATTGGGGGATCATAGGAGATGATATAATTATGGAAGTTAAAGATTTCTTTGCAACCTCCTTTATGAAACCAGGTATCAATCACACAAATATATGCATGATACCTAAAAATGACAAACCATCCACTTTATCGGATTACAGACCCATTGCCTTGTGTAATGTACTTTATAAAATAATTTCTAAATGCCTAGTAAATCGGTTAAAAAAACATCTAAATGGTATAGTTTCAGACTCTCAAGCTGCTTTCATTCCGGGTCGACATATAAATGATAATGTTATGATTGCACATGAGGTGATGCATTCTTTAAAAGTAAGGAAAAGAGTTTCACAAAATTATATGGCCATTAAAACTGATGTTACTAAGGCTTATGATAGAGTGGAATGGGATTTTTTGGAGGTTGCGATGAAATTATTTGGTTTCTCGGAAATTTGGATTAATTGGATAATGGCTACAGTTCGTTCTGTCCGTTATTATATTTTAATCAATGGCTCTCCACAAGGTTTAGTCGTTCCAGAGAGAGGTATTCGTCAGGGGGACCCTTTATCCCCATATCTTTTTATTCTATGTGCTGACATTATGAGTCACCTTATTAGAACTCGAGTTAAAGATGGAGATATTCGTGGAGTTCGAATAGGCAATGGTGTTACACCAATAACTCACCTCCAATTTGCTGATGACTCTCTTTTCTTTTGTCAAGCAAATGCTAGAAATTGTAAAGCTATTAAAGAAGTTTTTCAAGTCTATGAATACTACTCAGGGCAAAAAATTAATATGACTAAATCTCTTATAACTTTTGGCTCAAGAGTAGATGGACATACTCAAACTAGACTAAAAAACATTCTAAATATTCCAAATCATGGGGGTGGGGGAAAATATTTAGGTTTGCCGGAACAATTTGGGAAGAAAAAGAAAGAAATGTTCACTTACATTATTGATCGAGTCAAACAACGTACTTCTACTTGGAGCGCAAAACATTTATCACCGGCTGGAAAAGAGATAATGTTGAAGTCAGTCGCTTTGTCAATGCCTGTATATTCGATGTCTTGCTTCAAATTATCGCTTGGTATTATAACGGAAATAGAATCGGTTCTTCAGAAGTTTTGG
>NW_006238919.1:2944525-2944725 GCF_000375325.1 Capsella rubella | reverse complement strand
GAAAAAGGTCATCAGAATCGTGGTATATCTTGGATAGCTTGGAAGCGTCTTCAATATGCTAAGAAAGATGGTGGATTGGGTTTCAAAGATTTGGAGAAGTTCAATGACGCTTTACTTGCGAAACAAGCTTGGCGAATCATTAAACAACCTGAATCTCTTTTTGCTCGTGTCATGAAAGCTATGTACTTCCGAGATTGTCC
>NW_006238919.1:2943539-2944425 GCF_000375325.1 Capsella rubella | reverse complement strand
GCATCGATTCTTGCAGGCTTGGAAGTAATTAAAAAAGGAACTCGTTTCACAGTTGGCAATGGTGAACATATACGTATAAATAAAGATAATGTTTCTCTAACTCATCCTCCTAGACCGGTTTTTAGTATTGATCCAGGCACAGAGGTTCATTTAGGTGATTTAATCTCGACGACGGGAGGATATCGACATTGGGATACAACGAAGATTTTAGAAACAATAAGACCAGAAGATCATTTTATTTTACAGGATATTTACCTTTCTCAACAAGCAACTCCAGATGGTCTTGCTTGGCATTATAACAACACGGGAGAATATTCTGTGCGATCTGGGTATTGGCTTTGCATGAATGATCCAAATACTATAATTAATCAACCGCCGCTCCCTCACGGTTCCACTTGCTTAAAGAATAAAATCTGGAAACTTGACATTCTTCCCAAAATTAAACATTTTTTGTGGCGTTACATCACCAAATCCTTAGCTACAATTACACGATTAAATTCTAGGGGAATGAACATTGATCCAGTTTGTCCACGGTGTTTTCGGGCTGATGAAACTATAAATCATATTTTTTTTACTTGCCCTTACGCTAAACGAATTTGGGATCAATCTCATATTCATCTCCCTAATCTTTACACTCCTTCCATTGATAGTGAACAAAATTTAAAAAATATTATTGACTATCAGTTCACATCATTGTCACCACATGAAAGAATGTTGCCTTTATGGCTTCTGTGGCATATTTGGAAATCGAGAAACAAATTTATATTTGAAGGTATTTGGATATCTCAAAGCACAGTCCTTAATAGATCAAATTGCGATGTTCAAGCCTGGATTAATCACACTTCCATGGAAGCAAATTCTATCACTTTGGGGCATAGAAATTCGC